>NW_027069730.1:852838-938175 GCF_002906115.3 Quercus suber
TCATAATTAATTTAATAATTAATTAAAGCCTAAATATAGATATTAAATTTATAAAACTAGTAAAATTGACTAAAATATCTATATATGTGAGGGAAATTTAATGATTTTCAAGCATATATTTAATAATTAAATAAGAAAGTTAATAAAATAAAATAATAACCATGAAAACATTAAAATTTATGATTAATTTTTAAAGTAAAGTTAAATATTTTTAAAGGATTTTAATTATAATTTTTTTATTCCTTGTAAGAGATGGATAATTTAATTAAGTAGAATAAAATTGTGTTAAGTTGTTTTTATATAAAAAAAAAAAAAATTGCTAAGGGGTTGGACCGCACGGTTCTTGACCGGTTCGTACGGTCCAACCCCGGTTTTAGGGGTTCACGGAATTGTCATATGTGCCCGGTTCTTTATGTTTAAAAAATCGGTTTTCATCACGGTTCACGGTTTTCACGGTCCGACCTCCTGGTCTGGTCCGGTTCTGAGAACTATGGGAGTAGTAGGCCTTCGATGGTCACTTCTTATATGGCTATCTCCCTCGTCATCCTGATTCCCCTTAGACCAATTCTCCTCCTGCTGACGCCGTAGCTTCATTTCCTGATTTTGTCTGGTCAGTTCTTCAACGGTGGCTGCAAGAGCCTGAACTTGTTGTGCTAGGGCTGCGGAATCATGATTGGACTCCATCTAAGAGAAATAGTTGATCGGAAACTACTTTTTCGAGATTGAACACGAAAACATCGTTCCCACAGACGGCGCCAAACTAATGAAGCGTAAATTCGTCAGTCAAGTAAGTTCGTCAGTCAAGTAAGTTCGTCAGTAGAATAAGTTCATCAGTAGAGTAAGTTCGTCAGTAGAGTTATACTGATGAACTGTAAGCTCGTCAGTCGAGTTGGTCAGATGGAAGCAATCCTCAGCCTGTATGAACGTACTCTCAAAGGTTGTTACCGGTGTGGTGCCTGCCACAATGCCTCCGATGCCAAAGTCAGTATAAGAAGCTCTCTTGGGAATAAACAATGTAATTGAACAAAAATGAAAGAGATCTCTTAGTGTCTATGTGTGTATGTACCTTGCACTTGGCAATGTGGAGGCTTTATATATGCGGTACAGCTCCTAGCCGTTGGGGCAATTAAGGTGGTTTTAATGCTCTTCTTAGTAATGTTTCGTGCCTCATAATATGGCTTCAATGTGCTTCAACGGTTCACACAACTGAATCTGTAACTACCCTATGTATTAATTGGCTGTATTGAATGGATGGCTTTACCCTCGTCAGTGATGTGGGCATTGGTTTTGTTCATCCAAGTATGCCCTCGTCTTTATTGTTGAGGTCGCCTTGGCGAATGAGTTCGTCAGGCCTATCAGTGGGTATTAATTTGCTCGTTCAGGGATGTCTTCGTTGGACTTATGGTCGTCGTATTCAGTAAATGAGTTCGCTAGTCCCGTCAGTGTATGTTTGTAGTATCACGTATAAATTTTTTGAAGAATCACACTTAGTTGTTACTATGAAGTCATTCTATGGACTTGTACCATTACTCAGAAAAAGATCTTTCTAGATAGATTTACGTTAGTATCACATAATTAAGTATAATTTTGTGCTACAATTTATCACATGGTAAGTTGTGATTAGCAAAAATGTGTCAGTGGATTATGTGAAAATATACTTTTATTAATCACAACTTACAATGTGACAAGTTGCGACACAAAATTATGCCCAATTATATGGTATTAGCATAATTCTTTTAAATATAATATTAATTTTATGGGGTCCAAAAAGATGGGACTGTCATGTCATGGGTGAAATTTCATAAAAAATAAAAAGAAAAAAGAAAAGAAAGAAAGAAATTTCTTAACAGTAGAAAGATGCAAATTGCATTGTACGAAATAACCAAGAAGATGCATGGTAACCCGGCCAATAAAACATTCGCAATAGAGTCATGCGAAAATTCCTATATATGTTAGTATAATAATTTACTTTCTTTTTATATTTATTTTTACATACTTACTTTTTAAAATATCTCACATTAAATTATTTATTTTACTTTACATTTTATTAAATATCAAATTTCTTTGATTCTTTTAATTATTTTTTTCTTTACAAATAACAATTATTATTCACTCTTTCATTCTTGAAATACGCAATAATAGAAATAAAAAAAATACAAAATAAATAGTATTAATGTAAATTTACACAATTATTATAACGTATTTTAATAGAACTTTGCATAGTTTGATATGGATAAATTTTGGGGTTAGTTAGCTAAATTATGTTATTTTTCTATTATACAAGCACTAATACAAGTGCTCTAAAAGTCCTTTGATTAGAAAATTGGGAGCTTCTATTCAATGGACTTTTCAACTTATACAGTACTAGGAAAGTTCACGTTAATTTATGTTTAAACAGTTTGAAATGTCAACTTAATCCAAATTTTTAGGCATTCCATGTTTCAATTGAAAAGATTAATTATATAATCGTTTTTTTAAAGCCAGATATGGTATTTATTTTTTCTCAATCAGTAAGGTTGCATTTGTTTCGGTATAAAACATTTTTTGAATACAAAATGTTTTCATGTAAAAATACTTATAGAGAAAACAAATTATTTTATTTTTTAATTGCATTCCTAACCAAATTTCTCCGCCAACTGCAATGAAAAATCAAGATTTCCTAATTACACATAACCAGAATAGAGGTCAAAGATTAAGAAAATTCACGGAATTGAACCAAATTCAAGCCTCAAATATATTTAGAAAAAAAAAGAAAAAAAAAAGAAGTCATAGTCGATAGCGATAGCTGTGCACTTCGAAGACCCATTCTAAAGCACTGGCTAAAATCAATGAACTACATATACTATCGACCTAACAAAAACGTTTTAGACTTTTTGTTTCTTTTTTGGATCAACCACGACGACTTTGACGGAAAAAGAAAAAAAAAAAGAAAAAAAGAAAAAAAAGCAAAGGTCACAACATGGATTGTCGCTCCATACAAAAGGAGTAGTCTCTCTCTTATTATTTTACGCCAATAAAAATAGGCCATCTAATATAAACGTTATTTTTTTTTTTTAAATTTACATTTTGAATTTATATTATATTATTTTATTAGTTAATTTGTTTTTATTGGTGTAGAATAAGATCTCTTTCATTTAAATCAGAATAGGAATCAGTCAACTATGACACCGCTGATTCGTTGAAGAATATTCACACTTGAATCAGTCTATATGAAGTCAATACATGGACTTGTAAGATTACTCGGAAACAGGATCGATCGTTCTGCATATGATATTAAGTGAATTTTGTCTTCTTAATTTTATGGGGTCCAAGACGAGACTTTCATGGTTACCATTTCTTCTTGATAGAAGTTGTATTATATTAAACGAGTATGTAATCCCGTGCATAAATACAATTAAAAATAATTACAATTATACCGTTTAAATTATAAATATTTTGGAAAAAAAGTTCAAATTATACATAATTTTAACTTTTTTTTTTTTTTAATCATACAATTCTAAAATTCAATTGGATTTAGACTCTTTGATTTTTGCACCCAATAAGCTGAGACTTATAGCTGCGTTTTGTAAAAAAAACGCAGCTATAGACCCACTTTAGACTGAGACCTATAGCTCCATTCTTGAGGAAGACAAGTAACTGTTGGATTGTTTTTCTTCAGTTTCAGGACTCATACCAGCCAGTGAATTGGGAAGTCTGAACATGTTCTCTTTGAGAGGTGAGAATGGATATGACAATGGTAGCCTTATGGCATGTTGTAGTGCCATTTCTACACACAACTGGTTCCTAATTAGCATAATAGTTTAGAGTGAGTAACTAGCAGAAACAAAAATATGAGAATGACCCAAAACAGAAATAAGAGTTCAAAAGTTGTTTGCAATTCAAAGGAGCAACGAAAGTTTTGAAAAAAATAAAAGGGTGGGGGGATTCCATTCATTTCGACATTAAAGCAAACACTTGAGCAGCACTTCCCAATTCAAGCATATAAATAAATCTTAAAACAAGCATACACTGCTATTGTTTTGAGTAACTTACTTGGGTATCTTTTTTTGTTTTCCTGGAAATGAAGCTCAAGTTATTGGATGGTGTAACATTGCTTAGAATTACACTAGGTGTAACTTAAATTCAACTCATATATATATATATATATAGGGAGAAGATGCATGGTAACACAGTTGATAATAAAAGTTCTTTAATTATAAAACTGCAAACTTCTGTTCAAGAGACTTTTCAGCATGTACAGGAATAGGAAGATCCACTTTAATTTATGTTTTAACAGTTTGTAATGTCTACTTAATCCAACTTTTAGGTATTCCATAATTTAGTTGAAAATATTAATTATATAGTATATATTTGAAGCCAAATGTTAGTATTTTTTTTTTTTCCTTTGGGCAAATAGATTGCGCCTGTTTCGGTACAAAATATTTTCCGACTGAAAATCATTTCAACTCAAAACATTTCCATATCAAGTATTGATGTGCATAAAGTTTCTCTCAACACAGGAGCTTGACGTCTTTGGTGGAGTAGAATAGTTTTGTCCCTTCTAGTTGAAGGTGTTGTCAGTCCCCAAGGAATAACACAGTTATTTCTTGGTTAGTGGTTTTGTTTTTTCGGGGTTTTTGGGAAACAGGAGAGTAACTGAGTGCCTTGTTATTTCAACCAATGGTAGACCTTGCACAAAGCTGGAGCCGACTAACCCTGTCTGAGAGGGAAGGTCCTGGCTGCTGTCTTACACAAGAGGAAAGCTCCAATGAATTCTGTATAGCAGCCTAATTCCTCACAAGGAGGGTTCTAAATATGGATGTCATAGCAAGAACGTTTACTCCACTATGGCGAGCACGTAATGGCTTCAAAATCAAGAATCTTGGTGATCACAAAGTGCTTTTTATTTTTGACAACCAGGCAGATGTAGATCGAATCCTTCAAAGCGAGCCATGAAGCTTTGACAAACATTTAGTGGTAATGCAGCGATATGAACAAGAATCACCCATCCAGGAACTCAAATTTAATGAAGCAAGCTTTTGGGTTCAACTCCATGGAATTCCATTTCGTTATATGACAATGGAGGCAGCAATAAAGATAAGTGAAGTGATTGGGGAGGTATCTTGCCCCACAGAGTCCAAGGAAGTAAATGGAGGGAATTTCTTACGTGTCCGGGCTAAGATTGATTTATCGCTCCCATTATGCCGAGGACGGTTAGTTTCTTTGGGGAAGGAGAAGCAAATATGGGTTAGTTTTAAGTATGAACGACTTCCAAATCTATGTTACTGTTGTGGTCGTCTCACTCATGACGACAAGGACTGTGAGTTGTGGATAGATAGTGAAGGAACCCTTCAAACCGAGCAACGACAATTTGGACTATCCATCCGTGCACCTACGTTTGTTCCATCATGAAAAAACACAATCAATGTCCCTGGGTTTTATGCAGCCAAGAAAAGAGAAGGTCCCTCTCAACCATCGTCCATGGAGTGCGAAAAAACAGTCCAAACTCCGGTGAACTTAGCGGTCCTTGAAGCTCCTCAGAGTCTGGCACACAAACAACAAGGGTGTAACGCACAAGCTGAATTTACTCCTAGGGCAGATCCGTTTCTTACACAGCCGAATGGAGTTAATTGTGAGATTCAGTGCGCAATAAATGAGAATATTACTCCAGCTGTTACAGATGAAGCAATAAGTCAGAATTATTCACAATTAAAGGAATTGGATAGCAAACTTTCCAATTTTATCTCCCATGTCTCCTCTCATTCAATGCCTAATGACCGTTCACCCCACTTAGCCCACAATGATGACCAGGTTCATGAGAAACAATATGCCCCACTTAGTGAACCACGTGCTTCCCATGTGATGACTAGGGACTCTGTCAACCCTAGCCAGCAACGTGTTCTCCCAACATGGTGCCGTCGTGCTAGACTTGGACAGTCCACTAATAACACAGCTGCTGAAAGTCACTTAGGCAAAAAACGTGTAGTTGAAACAATTGAGTCCTAAGCAGATTTACCCTCAAAGTGTCAACAGGTTCTTCATGACGATGGTGGTGTGTCTTTTATATTGGTGGAGGCTGATCATCAGCCCTGCCAAGAGCAATGAGTTGCCTAGCATGGAACTGTCGTGGGCTTAGGAACCTACGTACAGGAAGAGAGCTCGTTGATATCATACGGGCCAAAAATCCCTCTATCGTTTTTTTAGCCGAAACTCTGACAGATGATGCAAGGCTAGAACTAGTTCAACGAAACATTGATTTTGACCATAGATGGGTGGTACCAAGAGAAGGAAAAAGTGGGGGGATTGGCTTTATTTTGGAAGTCAACGGTGAATTTGAAGATTGAAAATTCACATAGATATTTCATTGATGCTACCATAGACAAGGGTACAGAGGGAGAATGGAGATTGACTGGGTTTTATGGTGAACCAGAGACTACTAGAAGATGGGAAGCATGGGATAAACTTCGGCAACTAAATTCACGTCCGGGAGTTCCATGGTTGTGCCTGGGTGATTTCAATGAGATCACGAAGCAAGAGGAAAAATTAGGTGGAGCCATCAGGCCTCACACTCAGATGCAACTATTCCGAGATGTGATTGACGAATGCGGTTTCATGGATCTAGGTTATGTGGGGCCGAAATTTACTTGGAGTAAGCGCTTTACTAACGGTAATTCAATTTGGGAGAGGCTTGATAGGGGTTTAGCTACAAATGGGTGGTTCTTAAAATTTCCAAGTTCGAAGGTCTATCACTTACAGTGTGATTCTTCGGATCATAATCCACTTCTTGTTGTCTTTGCTCCATTAGATCTGCCTCAACGAAAGAAACCCTTCAGATTCGAAGAAATGTGGTTATCAAACTCAGGCTGTGGGGAAACAATGTAGGCTGCTTGGAACCATTCAAGTGGGGTTGTAGGGAATAGGGAGATCCTTACAAAAATTGAAAAATGTGGGAAAGATTTGGATTGGTGGAACAAAAACGTTTTTGGGAGTGTCCAACAAGAGTTGGTTAAGAAGAAGAAGTTATTGCTTTAGGCAGAAAATGAGGCTATGATCAGTGGTATAAATACTCGGGTTAGGGAGTTAAACTCAGAAATTAGTGTGCTTTTGGATAGAGAGGCCAGAATGTGGGCACAACGATCAAGAATTCAATGGGCTAGCCAGGGTGATAAGAATACCAAGTACTTCCATAGTAAAGCAACAAGAAGGTATCGAAAAAATCAAACTGGTGGACTTCGTGATGAACAGGATTCTTGGAGGGTTGGTCAAGATGAAATTTCTGAAATTGTAATAGATTATTATCAAAAGCTGTTCACATCCACCGTTCTTGATCCTCCTAGCTTAGTTCTTGAACATGTGCCCCAAGTTATAACGGAGGAGATGAACCAAACCCTCACAAGTGAATTTAGGGAGGAAGAAGTCCTAGCTGCCTTGAAGCAAATGGCACCAATGAAAGCCCCTAGATCAGATGGGATGCCTCCATTGTTTTTCCAGCACTTCTGGAACATTGTAGATTCGGATGTCACCTCCTCAATTTTGTCATGGTTGAACTCAGGTATCCTACCTCACCCCTTAAATCATACCTTTGTTGCACTTATTCCAAAGATTAAAAATCCTGAACATGTGCATCAATTTCGGCCAATTAGCCTTTGTAATGTGTTATACAAAATATTTTCCAAAGTACTAGCCAACAAATTGAAAGCCCTACTCACCACTATAGTTACTGAACACCAATCAGCCTTTACCAAAGATCGTTTGATTTCTGATAATATTTTAGTTGCCTTCGAAACCTTACATAGCATGCAAAAACACAATTCACCCAAATCAGGTTTTATGGCGATTAAATTGGATGTGAGTAAGGCCTATGACCTTGTTGAATGGTCTTTCCTTGAAGAGTTGATGAGGAAAATGGGTTTTAATGAGAGATGGATACATCTGACCATGCTTTGTGTAAAAACAATCACCTATTCCTTTTTGATTAATGGTGAACCAAGAGGGCTTATTCATCCTACTAGGGGCATTAGACAAGGGGATCCACTCTCCCCCTTTCTCTTTTTGCTATGCACCGAAGGGTTGAATGGTTTGATTAAGCATGCAGAAAGAAATGGAGATATTCATGGATATTCTCTTTGCAAAAGGGGCCCCAAACGAACGCATCTGTTATTTGCAGATGATAGTCTTCTATTTTGCAGGGCAACGGTGGAGGAATGTGACAAAGTAATGCAAATATTGGAATCCTATGAAAGAGAGTCGGGTCAAAAGGTGAATAGGAGCAAGACAGCCATATTTTTTAGCAAGAACACACATGTGGACATCAAAACTAGTATCAAGCAAGCTTTGGGGGTCCAAGAAATTTTGCATTATGAAAAATACTTAGGGCTGCCATCATTTGTGGGAAAAGGAAAAAAGGATAGCTTTAATTACATTAAGGAGAAAGTGTGGCAAAAACTCCAAGGTTGGGAAAGGAAGTTACTATCACAAGCAGGGAGGGAAGTGTTGATCAAAGCAATAATTCAAGCTCTTCTAACCTATACTATGGGATGCTTTAAAATCCCATTGGGTTTGTGTCATGACATTGAATCCTTAATCAAAAAATTTTGGTGGGGTCAAAGAGGGGATCGTAGAAAAATTCACTGGTTAAAATGGGATGAAATGACCAAATCAAAGATGGTGGGAGGCATGGGTTTCCGAGATTTGGCTCTCTACAATGACTCCCTCTTAGCCAAACAAGCTTGTCGACTTCAACACAACAAATCATCTCTTTTTTACAAGGTTTTCAAAGCAAGGTTTTTCCCTAATTGTTCCATCATGGAGGCCCACGACTCAAGATCAGCCTCATATGCTTGGCGGAGCATACTCAAAGGCAGGGAGGTACTGCATAGAGGTGCTAGATGGCGTGTGGAAAATGGTGACTCAATAAAAATCTGGCAGCACTCTTGGTTGCCTAGAAAACACCCTCCACAGGTACTATCCTATCCTATCTCTTCTATGGAAAATGCTAAGGTGGCAGTGTTGATAGATGAAAGTGCAAGGCAGTGGAACGAGGAGCTTATTGATGGCATCTTTGCAAGTGATGAAGCGGCCATTATTAAAAAAATTCCTCTTGGTCGAATAGCTTTAGAGGATGTTTTGATATGGCCACACTCTAGCAATGGCAGATACTCATGCAAGCCAGGCTATAGGTTTTTGAAAGAGGAGGCTGAACTGTCCTACAATCAACAACCTTTAGCCACAGACACTCACCTTTGGAAAAATCTGTGGTCTCTCCAGGTACCCAATAAAGTCAAAAACTTGCTATGGCGCGATTGTCGCAATGCTATGCCCACAAAAGCCAACTTAGTGCGAAGAAAAATCATCGAAGAACCACTCTGTGACCGCTGTCATGAAGCTCATGAAACTCCTTTACATGCTCTATGGTTGTGCAAGGAGATAGACATTGTTTGGGAGGATAGTGAGTCGTGGGCATATCGGAGACAACTTCAAGTTTTGAGCTTCAAAGAACTGCTTTTGTGGATGATTGTGCAAAAACAGAATGTTGAACTTTTCGCCATGACGGTGTGGCTAATCTGGTCACAGAGAAACCAGGTCCTGTTGAACCATGCGGCCATAGCACTCCACCAAATCCCTCAACGTGCTAGAGAGTGGCTTACCGAGTTCACAGCATGCCAAGCCACACAGCCAGCACGACTTGACAGCCCAGGATGGACACGCAGGTTCTGGACAGCACCTCCATCAGACTTGGTGAAGATCAATTTTGACGGAGCGGTTTTTAGCGGAGAAAATAAATCGGGCATTGGAGTGGTTATCAGAGATTGCTCAGGTTCAATGTTGGCTTCTTGCTCCAAGAAAATACCACATGCTTTAACGGGTTCAGAGGCTGAAGCATTAGCTGCAGTCACAACGTTATCTTTTGCTACCGAGCTAGGTGTCAATAAAGCAGTTTTGGAAGGTGACTCAATGGAGGTGATCAAAGCACTCACTCAAACAGAGTGCACATTGTCTTCAATAGGACCTTGGATAGATGACTCAAAGGTGCTAGCATCCGATTTTATTCAATTACAATACTCTCATGTAAGAAGAGAATGTAATAGGCTTGCTCACAGTTTGGCTAGATATGCAGTTGACATACCAGACTTCCTTGTGTGGATGGAGGATGTTCCACCACAGTTTACAGTTGTTTTACAGGCTGATTTAGCCAATTTAATTTAAAGTATTTCGAGTATTCACCCTCAAAAAAAAAAAAAAAAAAACACTCAAAACATTTCCAACTGAATTAACTTCTTCTTTTTTCCCCTAATTTGCTATGGGTTGCATTTGAATTTTTTTGGGATGAAAGTAATCATTAAAAATTATTCAAGCTTTTTTTATTTGGTCAAAAGTATTCAAATTGAATGGTAATGAGTGACGGAGTGTGGATGTGTTTTTAGTCTTACATGATGTCGTGGAAGCCTGATGAAACCACTCACAATACTTTCTGGAATATAAACTAGACTGTTAGTTTCTGGTAGTAAACTTTAAATCCACAAAGGTTCCTTGAGTTTACAAGGTGATAATTTTCTAGAATCCACCCAAGAGAGAGAGAGAGAAAAAAAATAGAGACAGAGTTTGAATTTTATTAATAATAAATTCATCTTCTTTTGGAGCCTACAAAACATATATATATATATATATATACTGATGAAGTAAAACCCTATGATGATTAGGAAACTTTTGAAACCCTAATTCGCACTAATTACGAGATTAGATGGCAAAATACCGTATTTTACCAAAAATTGTAAAATTGAGTTAAATGAAAAATTATAAACTACTGACCTTAAGGGTTGTCTCAAAACAAGCGGAACCCTAATCTGACTTTTGAGTAAAAGAATATTAAGAAAACAAAAATGACAAAAAATGGCAAAATCATTATTTTCACAGCTTAGATGAACGAATTCACCAAATTTCCATTCAGGTTGCCAAATTTCCATTCAAGCTGCCAAATTTCACGCAATTCCGACTCCAACACTCAAATGATTTCTACTAGTGTCTTTTTGTCTTGTGTGATATTAGGCACCCATAATGGTCTAAGAAGGTCATGTCAGCCTGTTTTACATCACTACAATATGGTTTAAATGCTAAACGACTTCACCAAGTTTCTCTCTATGTCCTAGACCATCTAACAATGTAGGTAGGGACGCTACAAAAAAACTAGACCTATAATGGCATTTATGAAACGCCACTATAGGCCCATTTAGGCTATAGCAACGTCTGCTATAATGGTGTTTACAAACGCTACTATTGTACCGCAATTATAGACCTATAGTGGCAATTTACAAAAACGGCACTATAGGTCTGTACCCTATAATGGTGTTTATAAAACGCTGCTATAGGCCCAAATTTTTTTTTTTTTTTAAAGGCTATAGCAGTGTTTTTACCATACCCTATAGTGGCATTTATAAAAACGTTGCTATAGGCCTTTGGAAACGTTGCTATAGGTCTAGTGTTTAAAAACGCCGCCATAGAGTCCCCTAAATGCGGTTGTTGATATGCCTATAGCAGCGTTTTTTGCAAACGCCACTAAAAAAAATGCTACTATAAGCAGCTTTTTTTGTAGTGGGAGTTTTATAGGAAAGTGACCATCCAAAGTCATGTGGAATCAAAATGAAGTTCATTTGTAAGAGAACAAACATTCGCGTACATCCAACTCAGGAATCAACTTCATGTCATCTTCTTAAGATGACATGTTTCTTAGACTAGGTATACGCACTTAACTTATTGACTGAACTAAGTACAGCCAACTTTGTAATCAATATAGTTATTGAAGGTAGTTAAAAATTAAGAAAAGAATAATCGTTTTACATCATATAATAGAGCCAAATGAGGTAGGATTGGATTATAGGTGTCCTGTCTCCATCTTGTTGATGTAGGACACGGTTTAATATTTAATATTTGTAATTATTTAACTTTAGTATTTTTATGTATTTTTTCTTATTTTAGGTGTAGGTTATTTATTTCCTTGTTTTATGTGCTTTTAATGTTTTTTAGTCAAATTAGGATTTTATATGCTTTCGTAGTCGTTTTAGGGTTTTCTAGCCGCCTTAGGCCACCCTAGGTTTTCTTTTTACTATTTAAATGCATTGTAGCTTCTAATTAGGCAATTCAGTTTTTAAATTATTATTAATAAAATACAAACATTTTTTCGAATTTTTTATCTAGTGGATTTCAGTTTATTATCTTATGGATTCAAGGAACCCTTCGTGGATTTGAAGTTTACTACCCAGAAACTAACAATTTAGTTTCTATCTATCAAAAAGAGCATCGTGTGTGCTTTCTTCAGGCTTTTGGGACTTCAAGCTTTCTTTAGGCCTTGACATACCCTGGTCTGATGGTTAACTGATGAGACAGTGACCACCACAATGAAGATGGTGACAACATCAACAACCCAGTCCTCACTAAGGCTGAGTTCCTAGAGTTTCGTAAAGATGCTTATGATGAGAATCAACAATTTCGTGAAAAGAGTCAACAAATTATAGGCGAAATCAAGCAAATGATTACTACTCTTCTTTCTAGGAAATCATCTCACAACTACAATGATCAATATATTCAATGACGCACTTCTAACTACAAGATAATTCCATTCTTTAACGAAGATATGTGTTAGTTGGAATTTATTGACTAGCTTCTTGATTTGAAAGTTTATTTTAATTTTTGGAAGATTTATGATGAAGAATAAGTGCGGCTTGCATCGAATAAATTGGACGATGAAGTAGAGGAACAGTGGGAAGATATTCAAATCGATAGAAAACAACGAGGTAAGCATCCAATCTGCTCTTGGCAAAGAATGAAAAGGGTATTAATTAATTTATGGTTTCCTAATGACTATTTAATATATTGATTATACAAGTGTTGATTATAAATCTGTATATGCATATGAAAAGCAATATGTTCAAAACATGGAAGGTCAACTACAAAACCAAAATTATCACAGTCAAGTCCATGTCTCAAGTAAAGGAAAGGGTTTGAGGGTTGAGAAGAAGTAGCCTATTTCAAAAGAAAATTTTGAAGTGGTTAAAAAAGATCAAGAGTTGCAACAAGTTATTGAATTGAAGATTGAAGATTTAAGATACCAATTGCCAAAAACTTGATGAAAAGGTCATAGAAAAGAAGGTGTAGCTGATTGTGGATAATGACATAAATCAAAATTTGGTAATTGTTGAGAACATTGTGGAAGATCCAATTAAGTCCACAGCTCACAATCCTTAGCTTTTAGTTGATTTGTTGAAGATGACTACACAATATGTTATTTTTCTTGGAGTAGAAAATTTTAATTTTATTATCAGTCCTTTGTTGATTGATGTTGCAAATGAATTGAAGGTAGATGAAAATAAATTTTATGCTACACTTTATGAAGAACTCAAGTTTCAAAACCGGATCAAGTTATTAAAGCATTCAAAGTGTTTGTTTATTTGGAGCAAAAGATTTCAGATTTCGACCATCAACCGAGGACGAGTTTGTTTCAAGTGGAGGGGTCTGATGTAGGACATGGTTTAATATTTAATATTTGTAATTATTTAACTTTAGTATTTTTATGTAATTTTTGTTATTTTAGGTTTAGGTGATTTATTTCCTTATTTTAGGAGTTTTTTAATGTTTTTTTAGTCAAATTAGGAATTTATATTCTTTCGTAGTTGCCTTAGGGTTTGCTAGCCGCCTTAGGATTTCTAGCCGCCTATAGCCTCCAAAGGCAATTCAGTTTTCAGATTCTTATTAATAAAATACAGACTTTTTGTCGAATTCTTTCTCTGATGGATTCCAGTTTGCCACCTTGTGGATTCAATTAACCCCTCATAGATTCGAGGTTTTCTACCTAAAAACTAATAGTTTAGTCTCTGTCCATCAAAGAGAGCATCATGTGTACTTTCTTCAGGCTTCTGCGACATCAATTGTCATCTCTTCAAAAGTGGAAAAGTCTGAGTAGGATGGGTGCAAGACATGTTGAGGTGGAGTTAGTTGCTTGTATTTTTTCATCGCTAATGAGCTAACTTCAACAATAATGAGATTGAGAAAAGAGAAGAAGGAGAGAGACAACTATGAGAGTGTTGAGAGAGAGAAACAAGTCTTTTGGGAATGATGATAGAATTCTGCAAAATTTGACTCAATATTTTTTGTAGTTGTGAATTTTGACAAATCTACCATTGGATTATAGTTTCTTATTATAACTTTCATACTTGTAACATTTCTAGAAGATCAAATATCAATAAATATCTCATCAATTAATTTAAAATTATGCATAAAAATTAAGTTTATGGATCGAATAATAAATAACATCTAATTGATACGAAATTTAACATGCATGTTAAGAACATAAAGAACATGTAATTCTATTGCTAGATTTTCATAATATGTAACCATGTTAATATTATGAAAATCTAGCATCCATAACAGAGACCGCCTTGACCGAAACTGTGCCTTGCTTCGTTTAACGGTAGCGGCATCTATAGCATTCATAATAGAAAAGTGGTCGGACACGAGAAAGGGAACAAAAAAATGGTGTAAAATCCTCGTGATAGCTGAAGGGAAGATGAGCTTATCTCGAGTTGCCGAATCCCTATGCACATCTATGATAGAAAGAATGAAATGAGAGAGAAAATCTATACTAAGATGCTCTAAAAGGGAAAGCAAAAATCGAGCACGAGGTTCTGTAATAGAGGTATAATGAGATAAGGGATGAAGAACAAAAGTCATGACCATGTTAAGAAATCAAGGGCCTTTAGCATAGCCCATACAGTAAGTGAACTAATGCTCACCCCAATCAGAAGGGCGCTTACAAAAAGAAGAAATAAGCTCGTCTTTAGACACTATCCTAAGACGATCACTACCAAGGTAGTCAAGATGCTCTACCCTAGGGACACGGAGCACATCGGAGACAATCTCCAGTATGACAACTATGCGCGTACCTTGAACGCGAGTAATGAAAAGAGGTACTAAAAAATCAAATCCATGCATGTTGGAGTAAAACTCCTGGATTCGCACAAATGAACAAGTGACCGAGACGTCACATAGTGACTCCCATTCCCTACTATGAATGACAATGGGAAAGTCAGTGTCGGAGAAGTCTGACAAGATGAATTAGCGTTCAAAATGAATGCCTCGTTAGGAAAAGTTCTCAAAGAAGTCCAATTTGGCCTTCTCATCACAAAACCAGACAGAAAAAGGTGTAGGATCAAAAGACGTGGATGCCTCAGAATGAAGAGGGTTCCGGGACGGAGTAGATTTGCATTTGGGTGCCATAGAAGCAGACTAACGCAAACAGAAGAGAGAGAGGGAGAAAGAGACAATCAAAAAAGTCCCAAGCAGTTCAAATATATCAAAATATATTGAAAAGAAAAAACGTATACATGTGAATGCATGAACATATGACATGTAATAGAAAAAGCATCATGGCCTTAACCCAATCCAATCCTACCAGCACACAATTAGATAACATATATAACACACATATAAATGCATGAAAATATAGTTATAATGCACATGAGATGCAATGCATGAAGTTTTTATGATCAAATCTTCAAAACCCATCCCAAAAATTTTGCAAAAACCTCTTTGATTTTGAAAAACCCCAAAATTTTCAAAAATCCCAAAAACTTAGGTTAAAAATCATGAAATGCATGAATATGAGGGATTTAGACACTCACCAAGTGAAGAAAACTTGATTAAGGTTGAAGAATCCTTGAGGAAGAGTTTGGAGTGAGAGAGAGAAGTTTTGGAAGGTGAAAAGTCTGGAAAGATTGAGAGAGATCAAGCAAAATGAACCGAATATCGCGAAGACCCTTTATATACAAGCTTAGTAATTCTCGACAAATCAAGAGGTGTCGAGCTTTAAAGGGTTCGACAGATGAAGCTATCGAGCAGGTGTCTAAGGCAAAAAGAAGCTTGATGGATCGAGGATCTGTCGAGGAGCTATCTAAGGGACAAAAACTTTCTCGATCAATCCACCTAGCTATCGAGAGGTGTCAAGATTGCGATAAAAAGCAACCGAAGAGCTCGATAGATAAACTAGGTATCAAGAGGTGTCGAGGAGCTGTCGAGATTGCTTAAAAAACTGTTTTTCAAGAAGATAAAAACACAGATATGAATGCAATCAAACATGCAACTCAACCAAGGATCCAAACAACATTTTGATCTCTCAAAAACATCTCTCAACAAAACTTGTTAAGCACATAGATCCCAAAACACACACACACACACACACACACACACACACACACTAAACAAGTCTAACTAATTTTATATTTCAAAAACAAGTTAAGATAGTTTAGTGGGCATATATTAACACAAGTATTCCTTGTGATGGCTAGATCACATTGTACCTGCACATGTATCAAAAGTAGCAAAGAATTTTGCGTGTTGTGTGTGAAAAACATCGCAAGATTGCATAAGTGTCTTTGTGTTATGAAGATTTGAGATATGAGAAAATCACTTTAACTCACACACAAATATAACTATTTGATGGGGACTATCACTTTCGAGGTACATCCTATAACTCCCACATCTCTTAGAATATACGCTTGCAATCATATATAAAGCATTTGATTCTTTTTGCTTTTTATTTTCTTTGCATATTTTTCTTTTAATAAGTATATCATGCATGGGCATATAAGAGATAGAAAAGAAATATCCAATGATCTTAACCATTTGACATTCCACTTTTGTTATGCCGAAGCATACAAATGTCATATCATGATTGGCGGGCAATAGTGGTGGGATGATTATTTATGTCTTTCTCTTAGGATTTTCTAGCCATTCCCGTCAAAAAGAGTGATACGAGTGTTAAGTACAAGTGATTACTTAATCTTACTCATCACAAACACTAACCACAAAACTCACTTGTTTAATTGTGCATAGAGTTGCTCATCTAAGCTACAAAAGGTACAAAGTTTAGAAAACTTTGTTTCAATGAGCATCCAAAGTACACAAGTACCAATGTACACAAAACACACACTGTTTTTGTATTTTTCTGATTTTTCCCTTTTTAAAAAAATAAAATAAAATAAAAACTAAACAACCAAACAAAAATAGACAAACAATATGAAAGCATGAAAGAAGGATGCAAGTGCATGAGAGCATGATTCCAAAAGCAGATAAAAAATCAAGAAAAAGGAGTCCTACTTTAGATAGAAAGAATTAAAGCAAAGGACAACAGAAAAGACAATTAAGTCTTAGGCACCTTTCTCACCTACACAGCACAAGTCTTTGGCCGTGAAGATGAAAAGGCACGTGTCCTAGTATGTCTACTAAAGGACATAGAAGATTAAAATTCTCCAGGAATTGAGTTAAAAAGTTCAAAGCTTTTAATAACTCTCCAAACAAAGGTGTAGGTCCTTTAGAGGAAACCTGTGACCATTTGGACAATTGCTTATGGGAATACAACTTAAAACAATTAGGACGAATATGTCTAGAAACACCACAATGGTGACAAACATGAGGTCTAACAAAGTATTTAGAATTAAATAAATCAATTATGTATTTCATACCTTTATCACCTTTCTCAGATTGGAGTACAAAGATAGTCCTTAATTTAGAAGCCGTGAAAGAGGAGGGGCCGGAGGAGACAGCATATCCTAAGCCAGTCTTATCAGAACTAGGCTTTTGAGCACTTAAAACCTCATCAAGCTTTGTACTAAACATCCTCTCTATTTGAGTTCTAGCTTGACTAAGCTCTACATCAAGATTCTTGACCTTCTTTTCTAATGAGGTGTTCTCAACAACAAAAGTCTCAACTAACCTTATAGTCTCATATAGTTTGACTAACAGATCAACTTTTTCAGTTTTCACCTCATTAAGCTCTTTTCTACAAAGATAAGAAGTCTTTTTCAGATTTTATAAATTCAGTGCATAGCTTATCATAGGCTTCCTGAAGGGTCATCTTCTTGGGTACTTCATCATCAGAAGAATCCTCACTGTCACTATCACTCTCCACAATCACCTCATCGGTTGTGGTAGCAAAAGCTATAAAGTGACCACATTCATCCATATACTAATCGAAAGAGTCATCCTCAGCATCACTCAAGGTAGCAACCAACCCTTTATCTTTTGACTTCTTAGTCTTTTCCTTCATAAGGTAGTTTAAGCACTCTATCCTCATATGACCAAAACCTTTACACTCATGGCATTGGATGATGGGTTTCTCATTCTTGCCCTTCCTTGAGGATTTAGATTTCCTAGGAGATTTGCCCTTATCCTTTTTCCTAAATTGAAGAAGCTTGATAATCTCATCAGTTATGAAAGTTAGATCCTCATCCTTATCTTCATCTTCATCTTCATCTTCAGAGTCCTCAATCTCTTTCTCTATACCCTTAAAAGCCAAGTTTTTACTATTTCCACATTTTCGCATTGAGCCTAATCCCATCTCATAGGTTTGAAGGTTCCCTACAAGCTCAATCAAAGGAAGTTGATCAATGTCCTTCACTTCTTCAATGGCAGTGATCTTGGCATGGAATCTTTCAGGTAAGGACCTAAGGATTTTTCTAACAATTTTGGATTCTGCAATAGATTTTCTAAGATTGAAGGCAGAATTTACAATATCCTTGAGTTTAGCAAAGAACTCATCAAAGGTCTCATCCTCCTCTATCCTTATTTCTTCAAAACTACTAGTGAGTTTTTGAAACTTCACAGTCTTTACTGCCTTGGTACCTTCATAGGTGGTCTCAAGAATGGTCCATGCTTCCTTGGCAACTTCCGTAGATGATATTTTCTTGAATTTCTCATTGGTCACCCCACAAAACAAAGCATTTAAGGCCCTACTGTTGAAATTTGCCTCTATGATTGTTGCATCATCTTAATCCACCGGCGCTTCCTTTGGCTTAATCCAGCCAACTTCAACAACTTGCCATACCTGTTCACCTAGAGCCTGCAAAAAAAAACTTTCATATGAACTTTCCAGTATGCATAATTAGTGCCATCAAATAAATGAGGAATCAAAAGAGATTGTCCACGATCCATGACAACGGGGGTCAAGGATCACACTCAGGAAATTAATCCAATCAGAGTGTACCTGCTCTAATACCACTTGTTGAAAAATTTAGACACCGATTGATAGAATTAACAAGTTTTAAACCCAAATTGTTAATTATAATTATTATGAATAAAATTTGTTAAAATAAATAAACATTAATATCATGTCAAAATCATGCAGCGGAAAAGTAAATAAGACAAGATATGATGACCCAGGAAAACCAACGAAACAAACTAGTTTCACAATAAAAAACCTAGGGAGAAACATTTCCGAAAAGCAATCCACTATAGTAAAGAGAAGTTTCAGAACTAGTACAAAACTTTTGTCTCTAGACTCTACAATCCCCGTAGATGAACTTACAGCAGAAACCTTTTACCACTTCGAAACCTCTAAACTCTTCAATATATGAACGCCACCCTTTTTGCACGGATCCCAGTATGTGACTAACACACCAACTTGAAGAAGATGTTAGCTGCAAAGTTCTTTACTTTATATTATCACTTAAATAATATTTAACTAGCATTTTATATAATAATTTTTTTAAAAAAATGCATTCTTTTTACTTTTTAATATGATATTTTTTTTTTTTGTTGAGAAAATGCTGTTGGGTTAAAATGAATTGACCCCTTGCAATTAATTAATTACCCAAATTAATTAATTAGACCAAAGTGGACCGGATAGATCGACGTGGAGTAAATGGACCGAATTAGACTAAAATAGATCAAATTGGACCAAAGTGAACCCAAAGGACCGAAGTAGATTAAATTGACCGAAGTAGACCTAATGGACCAAATTGTAATGAAAAGGAATGAAGTGGGAATTGGACTGAAGTAGACCAAAAAGGACTGAATTAGACTAAACAGGACCAAAGTAGACCAAACAGAATCGAGGTAACCAAAGTAGTCCAAATGAACTGAATTGGACTGAAATAGATCATGGTGAACTGAATGGATTAAAGTAGACCTAGTTGGACCAAATAGAACGAAGTAGACCTAATTGGGCCCATGTTGACCGAATTGAACTGAATAAAACGAAGTAGACCAAACTTGACCAAAATGGACCTAATGCAAATCAGTAATTAGCATAGCCAAGATTGTGTTTTGATATCAATTTAAATTCTTACTTCCAAAATAACTAAGTATTAACTCAAAAAAAAAAAAAATCAAAGTAAAGATATAAGAGAGAGAGAGAGAGAGAGAGAGAACTTGTGATAGAGAACTAAAAAATACAATACCAAAATGTATGAACCCAAAATAGAGTTTTAAAAATCACAATTATTCATCAACATAAAGTATAGTTGCAAGAAAGAATAAAGAGAGAGAGAGAGAGAGAGAGAGTAGCCACTTTTTTCATGAGAGAATGTAAAAGAGAATAATGAGAAATTTATAGAAAATATCAGAAGAAAAAGAGTAAAAATAAAAATTATAGTAATAATTACCAAATTATCCATTTTTAACTTTAGTATGCATTTTCACACTTAAGTCCAATAAATTATCAAATCCAATGACATTTTCACACTTAAGTCCAATAATATGAATGTTGTGAAGGCATTCCGGCCAACTGATAGACTTGATCCAAGCATCTCTCTCTCTCTCTCTCTCTCTCTCTCTCTCTCTCTCTCTCTCTCTCTCTCTCTCTCTCTCTCTCTCTCTCTCTCTCTCTCTCTCTCTCTCTCTCTCTCTCTCTCTCAAGTTGCACGTTTCTTCCCTCATGTTGCCAAACAAAGAATCAACTAAAAACTTGTAGCATCATATTTTTACCATAAATAAGTTATAACACATGCTATCTAGATTATCTCAATCATGGCTAATTTAATTTTCTAACTAATTAGTTACATGCATAAAGCATAATTCCTAACGCATTAAATGTACTAATGTTGAAAGTTGCAATTATTCACTAAACATACTGTTTATGCTAGGAAGTAGGGGTGTTCATCAAACCGCACAAACCGCAAAAACCACACCAAAACCGCCCGCAAAATAGTATAACCGCACCACACCACAAGTAATAATACATTGCACCGCACCACACCGCACCCTCTCTATATATTAATATATTCATTTATTTTTAATATTAAATATATTATTAATAGTTTAATAACCCTAGTTTTCAAAAAAAAAAAAGTTTGATAACCCTAGCAAGTGTTGACTAGAAAAGCCAATCCAAAATAAAGAAAAACTAGCTAAATAATTTAAAACTTGGCCAAAAAAATGGAAAAATTAGTTTTGGGATGGGTAGGAAATGCCCAAAATTTGAAAAATATACCAGTTTCAAACCTCATCTTATATATAACACCGCACATATGATCGCAAAAATGAGGTGCGGTGCGGTTATGATTTTGGTTAAACTCTAAACCGCACCACACCGCATCGCACTGCACATGTGACAGCAAAAATATGGTACGATGCAATTATGATTTTAGCTAAACTGCACCGCAAAGTGCGGTGCTAAAAATAGCCCAAAATCGTATCGCACCACACCGCACATTAAACACCCCTACTAGGAAGCAAGGTTGGCCCTAGCCCTAGGCCCCCTACTAGAGAAAGGCCTCCAAATTTTGGGGCAAAAATTGATATATATATATATATATATTTGGAGATATTGGAAAAATATAGTTTTACATTTCTCCTCTACTTTTAAGAAGTCTCAAAGAATTGAGTAATTAATGCTAGAGATAATACAATTTTAAATACATAGGTGTTACAAATATATGTTACTAACAAAAATAATTTAGATGAGAAAATGGTAGAAATACTATAAATTTTACTTTAAAGTCTTTACAAATTGACGTGACAATTAATATGATCTGTGGACGTCAACAACCTAATGCATTTTTGAATTACTTTTTGTGATTAGTGATACATCTTTATAAGTCTCATGTTGTAAAATTTACAATATCTCTAACATCATTAATTCAAATAATTGTTTATTATCTTCTTGAAGTGTCATAAATCATATTCATTGCTATATCATCTGTAAGTTTTTTTTTTTTTGGTAGTAAAATTTGTTATAGTTTTAACATTTAAAAAAAAAAACATATTACAAAATAAAAAGAATAGATTTTTATTTTAAAAAAATTATGATATTAAAAATTAACTAAATATTATTTAAGTAATAACAAAAATGGGGCATTTAGGCCACCAAATTTGTTGGGCCGCTCTGTTAGGAAGAACGTATGAATGCATGCCTAAATGGATAGCCTCTAATTAAACAAACGCTGGGCCAATACAACACAACAAAAAAAAAAAAAAAAAAAGCAAACAATAAGGGGGAAAAAAATCTTAATGGCGTTCTTCATGGTGCGGATGGCAACATCAAACGAACCTCGTGGTAGACGGAGTTGGTAGAAGAGACTTTGAAGGTTGAGGTTTGAATCGGCAAAGTTAAAGAGGGGGGGTTCTAGGAAGCTAATGAATATATCTGTTTCTCCTTATTAATTTATTTTCAGTAATAGAAATGGCTGATAAAATCATAAGAATGAACAAAATTTTCATCTAAGATAGATGTCATTTTTGTGGACTTCATTGAAGATGCATTGGAGTACGAAATTCAAACTAGGAACACTATTAAGTTACTAACTACTCAACTAGCAATGTTACAAAGTGCTGAATAATTGGATACAAAGATACAACAGAAAGGACTTCTTCTGAATGTGGCAAGCTGCTTAAGCCTGATCTGTATCTGCTTCAGGTATCCACTCTCCATTATTATCACATGGGAAGGAACTGAGATGAGGACAGTCTACTCTCTCCACATAAGTTAACTTTGGAAACAATAGTTGCAGTCCTGGCCAATCCATCCTCAATTGACTCAAGGACTTCAAGCGTAGACAGTAAACGGGCCATGTGCGGTCCTCCATAAGGTGCAGGTCAGATAGTTCTCCTCCTCGTATGTAGAGTTTCTTAAGTTCCTCCAGGTTTAAGTGATTAAGCCAATCAGGCATCTTAGAACCATGGAAATTCTGGAGGCCTAGTTTGTCTAAAACAACACCTCGTGAAGATCCTGATGTTTTGGTTGATTTTGCCCTGCTCATAATTCTCTGGATTTTTGCCAGCTTCACATTTGTGGTTGTGGGTGCATTGTATATTCTTGACCAGGCTACAGATAAAGACCGGAGGTTTCCAAATTGTCGTAGAGAGTGTTAAACTACCGATTGTCCCAAAAGCTTAAGCTGTTGGGATATGGTAAATTTAATCATTTAACCAATACTTCTAACACTCCCCCTTGGGAATTTAAATGGGAGGTAGAGTGGAGGAGACAAGGATCGAACTCAGGATCACATGCTCTGATACCATGTTAAATTACCGATTGTCCCAAAAGCTTAAGCTGTTGGGATATGGTAAATTTAATCATTTAACCAATACTTCTAACAGAGAGTCCAGATCTTGCTCAGCTTCTTCAGAACATGTTTTGTCTGCATGAATGCTCAACTTCTTCAAATGTTGCAGTACCGCCAAATCAGCAAGCTTGCACTAGTGGCCTCTGGACCTTTGTTTACCAATCACAAACCCTCTAAAGACTCGGAGTTCCGAGAGAAAAGTGAGTCCCTTGGGCTATATGACATATTATTAGTATCAGATATTATGTATAACATGTGTTAATTAGCTATATAACATGTGTTAGCTTACACATAGTTCTTCTCCTCGTATGCTTTATACATATAACGTATTATTAGTGTTAGAAATACTGAATGATTGTATTGTATTTCTTGTATAAAAGAATGTACATAGATGCCTTTATATAGGAGGCATATGTGTGCAGTACAAGTAAATATGTGTGCTATACAAGTAACCTAACCGGGCCTAAAGCCCACAACACTATATATGTTAACAGCCCCCCTCAAACTCAAGGTGGATGTGAGACCAACTTGAGGTTGTCAACCAAAGTACGAAGGCGTCCCTTAGGATGTGACTTGGTGAAGATATCTGCAAGTTGATCTTTAGAGGAGACTGAGATCAGCTTGAGAGCACCATGGACAAGATGAAAACGGATAAAATGACAATCGATCTCAATGTGTTTAGTCCGTTCATGGAAGACATCATTGTGAGCAATATGAATAGCACTCTGGTTGTCACAATAAAGAGGAGTAGCAGAGGATGTAGACACACCTAAGTCTTTGAGAAGCCATCGTAGCCAAAGGAGCTCAGATGTGGTATCAGCAAGGGCACGATATTCTGCTTCAGTACTGGAGCGGGCCACATGAGTTTGTTTCTTTCTTCGCCAAGAAATCAGAGAAGAACCAAAAAGAAAGCAATAACCAGTGGTAGACCTGCGATCAGTGGGGTCTCCTGCCCAATCAACACCAGAAAATGCATGAAGAGTAAGAGAAGACTGAGCAGAGTAGAAAAGACCATGGAAGAGAGTGCCCTTTAAGTATCGAAGAATGCGCAGAACAGCAGCATAGTGAGTCGATCGTGGAGCAGACGAATACTGGCTCACTTGGTGAACAGCATAGGAAATGTCTGGACGAGTGACAGTGAGATAAACCAAGCTGCCAACCAAGCATCTGTAAAGAGAGGGATTAGACAATGGTTTCCCCCCTGAGGGAGTCAGATGCGCATTAAGCTCAACTGGAGTGTCCACAGTCTTGCTATCAGTGAGTCCAGCGCAAGACAAGAGTTCAGAGGCATACTTGGCTTGAGTAATATAAAGTCCATCTGTAGAATGAGTGATTTCAAGACCCAAGAAGTAGCAGAGATATCCAAGATCTTTCATCTCAAACTGCTGACTGAGAAAAGCCTTGAGTTCTTGAATGCCATTGTGGTCATCACCAGTTATGATCATATCATCCACATATAAGAAGAGTAAAATAGTGCCTTTGTCAGTGCGACGAAGAAATAAGGCAGAATCATAGTGACTGGCCATGTAACCCAAGTGAGAGATGGTAGAGCTGAATTTGGCAAACCAAGCTCGTGGAGCTTGTTTAAGGCCATAAAATGCACGTCGAAGGTGGCAAACCTTATTTGAGTCAACAGAGAGACCAGGAGGAGGTTGCATATACACTTCTTCACTTAAATCCCCATTAAGAAATACATTTTTGACATCCATCTGAAAAAGGTCCCATTTACTGGCAGCAGCAACAGCTAAGAGGGCACGAACAGATGAGATACGGGCAACCGGAGCAAAAGTTTCTTCATAATCAATCCCATACTCTTGTGTAAAACCTTTTGCAACCAGACGAGTTTTGTAGCGCTCAATGGACCCATCAGAGCGAGTCTTAATCTTGTAGATCCACTTACAAACAACCACAGATTTTCCAGGAGGAAGTGTCACCAAATCCCAAGTATGGTTTTTAGATAATGTATCAAGTTCCTCTTTCATTGCAATCTGCCATAAAGGGTCAGTGGAAGCCTCACGATAGGTGTGAGGCTCGTGTAGTGTAGCAAGAGCAGTGTAACAATGATAGTCAAGTAAATGTGCAGGAATAGATCTTACCCGAGTTGAGTGACGAGGTGGAATGTCTTGTGCAAGATCTTCAGGCGGAGCAGGAGCAGGAGCAGGAGACCCAAGCTCAGGATTGGGGTTGGGTAGCTCGTCTTCAACCTGTTCATCTTCCACCTGTTCATTAAAGGGCGAACTAGGAAAGGGATCAGTGATATCTGGTGGTTGGATAGAGAAGTCTACAGTAACAGAATCAGGAGCAACTATAGGAGGATCAGGAGCAACTACAGAAGGAATATATGTCTCATCTGGAAAAAGATCTAAGACAGAGAAGGAAGATAAGGAAACACTGAAATGAGAAAGTTCGACAAAGAGGCGATGTTCCCAAAAGACAACATTACGGGAGACACGAAGACGATGAGAGACAGGATCATAACACCTATACCCCTTTTGAGTTTCGCCATAGCTAAGAAAAAAATAAAGCCTTGACCGAGGCTCAAGTTTGTTATGCTCATGTGGCTAAAGAAGAACGAAACAAACAGATCCGAAGAAGCGAAGGTGGTGATAGTCTAGAGGTGACCCAAAAAGGCGCTCATATGAAGTTTGATTTTGGATAACAGGACTCGGAATGCGATTAATAGTATGAACAGCATGAAGAGCAGCTTCACTCCAAAAAGGAGCAGGAACTTTAGCAGAGAGAAGGAGAGCACGAACAGTGTCAAGAATATGACGAAGTTTTCGTTCGGCTCTACCATTTTGCTGAGAGGTACCTGGACAAGTTAGTTGATGAACAGTGTCATAGGAATGCAAAACAGCTTGGAAAGCATATTGAGTGTATTCGAGAGCATTATCAGATCGAAAAATTTTGATGCGTCTAGAAAACTGAGTTTCAACCATTTTTGCAAAATTAGAATATACTTCCAATAATTCAGAACGATGTTTCATATTAAAAATCCAACTATAGCGAGAATAATCATCAACAAAGACAACAAAATATCTAGACCCACCAATACTAGAGACAGAGGAAGGCCCCTAAACATCAGAATGAATAAGGTCAAAGATATCAGTTGATATGGATTCACTAGTATTGAAAGGCAAAGCTGGTTGTTTTCCTAACTGACATGAAACACAATCAAAATTTTCTGTGGACACTGAATCTAACAAATCTCTAGAAGCCAATTGTTGTACCCGAGAGAAAGATGCGTGACCAAGTCGAGCATGCCAAAGTGCAAGGGAAGGAGTGGAAGAAACTGCAGCAGCTGCAGCAATAAAAACAGGAGCGACAAGTGAAAGACGAAGGTTGTCCACGGGAAACATCCGCCCAACTCTGGGACCGGTCCCAAGCTCCTGTCCCGTCCTAGGATCCTGCACAATGCATCCAGAATAATCAAAGGTAATGCGATAACCCAACTCAGCTAATTGTCACACAGAAAATAAATTATAAGAAAGGTCAGGAACATTAAAGACTCCAGGAACCGAGAGGTTGGAGGTTGAAACTGAACCTATATTATGACCAGACATTGTGGAACCATTTGCTGTACGAATATTAAGAGGGTGTGGTGCAAGTTTAAGGTCAGAAAATAAGGATGAGTGAGGTGTCATGTGATTGCAACAAGCAGAATCCATAAGCCAAGAGGTAGGAGACATACCAGATAAAGCTGAGAGAGAAGAGGAATAAGATGTATTACCAACCATACGAATGACATTAGCGATGATATTTACAAAGTCATCTTTGGAAATGGAGAAAGTGGATCCAGAAGACTAAGACTGTGCAGAGACAGGAGCCATGGGTTGGACACTCTCAGTGTTAGCAATTGTAGCAGCAGAAGTAGAAACAGCTGATTTGTTGCGCTGATAGCAAGTCTCAATATTATGGCCAAAACATTTGCAAAAATTGCAAAACCATTTATTGGATTGTCGGCGACGATTGTTGCAACAGGAAGCAAACTTGTCCTTATTCTTCATTTAGAAGCAAAATATGCAAAAATAGACTGCAAAAAAGAAATCTACGCGAAAAACTGGGTAAGAAGCACCTGAACTCCAAAAAAGTCAACCCTGAAAAGTCAACAGTCAACGTCCAATCAAAGTCAACGGTCACGGTCAGCGTAGATGACGTCAGCAGGATGACGTGGCAATATGATGACGTCAGCAGACCGTGGAGGCGTGTGTCCGGCGCGTGTAGGCGCGTGGAGGCGAGTGACCGGCGCGTGGAAGCGAGTTTCCGGCGCGTGGAAGCGCGTGGAGGCGCGTGGGGGCGCGTGAAGAATCGTGGCGACGCGTGGCTGGGATGCCGAGAATTGTGGAGGCGCGTGGGGGCGCGTGTTTGGTCCGATGACGATGAAATTTCACAAAAAAGTAGATCGGAGATATTTCTTTCCGATGGTACAATCTGTGGTCTGATCGGAGAGGCGGAAGCGATGGTGGCGGCGAGGCAGTGGTCTTTGATGTACTGGAGTCGCGGTGGGGGCAGTGGTGCTGCTCACAACAACGGCTGCAGATGACACCCAAGAAGACAAGACTGCTTAAGAGCGACACACCAAAGGATTAGAGCAGTGGCTCTGATACCATGTTAGAAATACTGAATCGTAGTATTGTATTTCATGTATCAAAGAATGTACATAGATGCCTTTATATAGGAGGCATATGTGTGCAGTACAAGTAAATATGTGTGCTATACAAGTAACCTAACTGGGCCTAAAGCCCACAACACTATATATGTTAACAGTAGGTTTTTTCTATGGTCTTCATGATGGCAACTCCAGATCTGGGGTCAAGCAAATGTGTATTCAACTCTTAGGAATTGTGTTTGTAGTTGTACTCAATATTGTTACAACTAGCATAATTTGTAATGTGGTTGGTTTAGTGGTTCCACTTAGACTGTCTGAGGAAGAGTTGCAAACTGGGGATGATGCAATTCATGGAGAGGAAGCCTATGCATTGTGAGGTGATGGGGAGAAGGAGAGGTTTGCGAATTCTAAGCTTAACTAAGCCTATGGCGACAATTTCCCTACAAAAGGTGAAGTTCAAATGGCTTGACTTGCCTTCTGCACTGCTTGTTTAATGAGAAAAATGTGGGGAAAGGATAGGGCTTTGAGGCTGTGATTGGAGTGTGGAAAAATGTTTCTTCTGCCTTCTTTTTCTTTTATTTTATTTATTTATTTTTTTTCCTTTTCTGTTGTAATTTATGGGAGAATTATTAACAAAAAATGATTTTTATGTAGTCATCTTTGTAATAAGAATTATTGACATGGACTTGACATAAACTATCCCTATACTTAAGATGCAAGGCTTCTATCAATGCATTGGAGCATTAGACAGATTAGAAGAATAAATACGTGACTAGTTTTAGACATAAATTATGTTGGTGTCACATTTAGCAATGCACTCAAGAGGGGCACGTGCCGCACGGCAAGAGCAACTAGGCCAGAGTGTGGTCATTGTAGTTGTCCTGGTCAGACCCATTTCATCAATCCATTTAATGTCTCAACTTGGTCTGCTTAGATTGTAATAAGAAAAGTCCAAATATATTATTGGGTATGTAACATGCGATGGGAAGGACAGTTATATTATTCCCTAGCAGCATACATTCAACATTTGGATATATATTCTATTTCTTCTCTTTGTTGAATCATTTTCTAATGTAAAGTGAATGAAAACAATGTTTGTTAATTTGTTTCCCCAAAACATATGGCAGTGACAATGATTAATAAAATGGGAATTGTGACTGCTTTGGGCACTTTGATTGGAGGGTATTAGTTGTGGTAGGCCAATCTGGACCCAGAACTAACTTTTGAATAGAGGGGAATGAGATTTTTTTTATAAGAATTTTTTTTTTCTTGGATGAATGATTAGAGGGGCATGAGTATTAATATTAACACTGGAGATGTTCATATGGAAAGAATAGAAAGGAAGCAACGACTAGTGAAAGGCACTCTGATAGTGGGAATGAAATAACATTAAAAAGGCACTTTCTGTACAAAAAACGGCATCCTTGTGTTTGCCAGTTGCCACCACTAGAGAAAGTGGATGACATTTTCATTTACAACATTTTCCAGAAATCTAAAACAAAAAGGGTGGCATGACAGGAGTAATTATAGTTTTTTTTTTTTTTTTCAATGGCTAGTAAGTAGTGAGAGTTCCAGTAAGTAATTATTCTTCTTTTGCTGAGTAAGTTGAAGGAGATGATTAGATGAATAGATGAGCTACTCGTTAATCTCTCTAATCCTAATGAATGTCAAATAACTCTTCCTTTCCTTTAAACTATCAATTCTTGATCCAATTTATAAGTAAAACTTAATTACAAGGTTCTAATACAATACAGGGCTCTATTGTGTTAGTTGGCAGAGGATTTCTCTCTTCCTAATCGGACATGTAAAAGTCAAGTTGCGGGTTAACCCTCAACTTGACTGCCACTAATTGGTGTGTTACTTGAGAATTATCAAGAAAATGACAATTCATTCCCTTGAAGTTGAAGTTTGTAGATGAATGACATTCTTTCTCTTGAGGAATGTATAGTTAATAGTAGTGTAGGGACTAGATTTGGGCACTTCTTCGGGTTGAGAGAGTGGACCAAAGCCCAACTTGCCCTTCAATGAATTTATAGAGAGTGGGCTCAAGAACTAGGCCCTAGTAAGGAATGCAACTGTCTTGCATGGTTGCATGTGGGCTTAACAACCTAAACATGAATTGGGGTGCACAATGATGCTCCTCGGACTTGTCTTCCGGAGCTTGGAGTTCTTATTATTTCTTTTAAGATTGATTACGAAGGTTGAGAGAATACAAGTCGCTATAGTACTTCTTAATGCAGATTTTCCGTCCCCCTTTCAAGAGAGACTCCTTACACTATATACACCTCTCTAAACTGATCCTAACCCTACATTCGTTGATTAGCCAGGCCACTACTTGAGAGCCTGTCCCATCAGCCGCATCCCCATTCCTCCTGTGGGTTGCAGCACCCAAGACAGCACTATTCAGGAGTCCTATCCTCATTAATGCGGCTAGGACGTTAGTTGAGGGTATTTAATGTGGAGGTAACAGCTCGCCTTAGACTTGCTCCTTCACCGTGCTCCAGTCACCAACGCGTGGCGCTTGCCCTTTCCTTTTCGGATATTCAAGAAGACCCCTCTTTGGTGGAGTGGTGCTCGTGTACTTCTGAGGTCTCGGATGTCCGAAGACGGGGTCATCCTCGGATATGTTCCTTGGGGGCTGGACACCGTACTTTCATCCTCGAACCCCACATGCGTCCTCGGCACGGGCCTCTGGGCCTGGTTTGAGGTGGGCCGAGGCTGCCTAATTTTCTGGTCCTACAAGTAGTTTTTTAACAATGGAATATTTATACAAACTTAAGAGAAAGAGTTTTCTTTCCATAAAACATTGGTAGGTATGTGTGGCTTCAAGAGAAGTCAAGGGAGATTGGTGTAATTTATATTATAAAGTATAATTGAAAAGGAAGGGTTGATGAAAAGCAATTTTTTAAAGCAACTGAGATGGTATATTATAAATGATGTATAATAAAAATAAATCATTAGTAAATTTATGTAAAAGTGATATCGAATCAATTAAAACTAATTACTTTAATAAATGTGCAACAAATATAATGAAAATTTTTGTGTTTTTTTCTTTTTTCTTTTAAAACATTTCATTTTTTACCACTCCAATGAGGCGACGGGATGGGAACAAATTTTGATCGTTCTGTCTCATCTAGAATGTTAGTGTATATATAGGAATATAATTTATTTATTAATATACAATATAATTTTTTGTTTGTATTCTATTTATAATATATATATATATACATATTCTACTATCATCCCCAAAACATTTGTTCTTCTCTCCACCACTCTCATAACTTTCTCTCTCTCTCTCTCTCATTTATTTTTCATCTCTATCTTATTACGGTGGAAGTCACTTAATTATGGATAACAAAACCGTCAAACCATCCACCCATGGACCTATCTTGCTCTTTTTCTGGGTGAGTTTTAGGTGATGAATAAGATAGAGCACTCCTAATCCGAACCTGTCTTGTTTTTGTTACTATTATTTTTTATAGTGGTTCATAGGATAATCAATAATAATTTATTAACTCAACATTTTACTAGTTTATTTTATTACTTTTTAAAGAAATTTTATTTTAGGTGTTATCATTATTATTTTTTGGTCCGTTAACACTTTAATAAATTATTTTATGAAAGTTTTAACAATACTTTCTTAATTATAAATTTTTTTAAAAAATAATTAATTATTTTTTTCATAAATTTAAAAAAAATAAACAAATGCTTTTGAGACATCCTTAACATTACTCTTATTTTTCATTTGTGGAAGAGGGAACTAGGACCAAAAGTAGGGACAGAAATCACAAAATAAAACTCAGATCTAAGAGAGAGATAGGGGCATACACTATATACATATAAATATAAATATAAAATAAAGTAAACGTTAATGTTTGTTGAAACTGGAGACTGAGACTGGGAATGAAAACAATGGGCAGGTGGGTTTCGGGATGAGCTAAGCTAGCTAGCGTAGTGTTCGTGTTGTGTGACTTGTGAGCTTGGATTGGATTGGATTGGAGGAAGTAGAAGTAAATAATGGCGTCTGAAACCGCTTCGTCGGTGGTCGAAGTAGCCGTTGCTTCATCACCAGTAGCAGTAGGTGTAGGAGGAACTGATAACAGAGGCAGGCATCGGATTCTCGCTGAACTCAAGCGCGTCGAGCAAGATTCCAGATTTTTAGAGGTGTCACTTTCTTCTTCATTATTATTGTTGCTGTTTTAGCTTTGTTGGGTTTGGTTTTGAACTGGGTTTTGATGCATTTCCTTGTGTGACTACGATATTTTTGGTATTACTGCTTGTTTTGCTATGATGCTTGGAGATTTTTTTTTTCTTTTTTTGGGGGGGAGGGGGTTGTTGTTTTAATGGGTAGTTTTGTTTCTTAGTAAATTGTTCATTGGAAAAAGAAAGACCCCATTTTGTTTGTTTTGGTGTTAGGAGGTACTAAAAGATTAGGGGAAAAAGTAAAAGGAAAGAACTTTACACTTTGTTTAAAGAAGGGAAAAATGGTGTCTTTTAAAGAAATGGAGTGGAAAGCTCTGTTTGGGTGGAGGATAGAATGAAGGAAATGATGGTGATATTGCTTGAAATTGATTCAATTACCATTGGGTTTCTTCCTTTCTAAGACTTGTGTGATCTTTATTTTGTGTGAGGTAAGATTTGAACAAAGCCCTATACCAATTACTAAATTACCATGACCAACCTGAGCATATCCTGCCACTTGGGGCTTGATGTCTCAAGTGGTAAGGGGTGGGCTGGAATTGCAGTGGATCTCTAGTTTCAAATCTTACTATGGTTGGTGGAACTAGTGCTGCCAGTCTACTTGTAAGCTTTTCTGAATGTTCATATGGTATTAATTCGAGAATTTGTGTAGAATTGCTGTGGCTGTCAGTACATGTGTGAGATTAGCCAAAATAGGCAGCTTGCCTGGCCACTGGCTTTTTGATTGGAGCAATGGCTTTAGGAGAAGATGGCTAAAAGAAATTGCCCATTAACCCAGATTTTTTGGGTACAAAATAGATGCATAAGCAAAACAAACAAAACTAAAGAATGTATGTTAGACTTAGACAGGTGATCATCATAAGCATATAGCTTGGCTGGTTGCACTGAACCAACAAGAAAGGTTTTTGCTTTTTTCTTTATATGATATCTCACCGAAATCATACTGCTTGAGCCTGTCAGATGCACCAGACCCATAGAGTGTATAATTTTTTAATAACTGGTACATTGTTCCCTAAAGCTCTATCAAAGGTGTTCATTGAACATCCATGCAATATTATGGAGTATCAGAACAATTATGTCGTGGCTCCTGAATGTGGGATGACTGAACCTTTTTTTCCTGTCACTATTGTTTTAGTTAAGCTGATAGGATGTGCAAAGCAGTTAAGTGATTGATCTTATCAATTTTCTGTGTCTGTATAACACATTGGGGCACACTTCAATCACTAACTTAAACTTTGCTTAGAAGAGAGCATTTAAACTTGTGTTCTGAGGTGTTGGCAATGTTAAACTTTGGGATAAGAGGAGTTGTATGTAATATTTGAGCGCACTCTGTGGTGTAATGTCACAGGCTCATAGCATAAGCCCCTCAGGGCCAAATTAAGTTACCGAATAAAAAAGTACTGTTTTTTCTCTTCTGTAAGTTCCAATTTATAGTAAATGCTCTTGATTTTCTTCATACCCTTAATCATTAATGCTATCTGATTTTTAGACTTTTGAATAGTCCCTATCTGGTTTTTTAGACTTTCGAATAGTTCGAAGTTATAGTAAATGCTCTTTATCCAAAAAAGAAGAAGTAAATGCTCTTTATTTTCTTCATGTCCTTAGTCATTGATGCTATCTGATTGTTAGACTTCTGAATAGTCCCTATCTGGATTTCTATGAGGAAAGGCTCTGCTGAATATGTTTAGGTCTTGTTTTGTAGCACTGTTAGATCATTAAAAAATGTGTTTCTTGAACATTTATTGGTCTTGTTCTAGATATATTTTTCACTTCTCCAGCAATCTTATGCATAATATCTAGTCTGAACTGTTCTTCATGTTCTATCAATATCTGTTTATACACTCTGCACAAATTGTGAAATTGTGAACAAAGGCTATATGCCATGGGTACGTCCTCTTTGACAGTGACAATGCTTGCCAGTGATAAAGCAGTCCATTGAATTCTAGTACTTAGAAAAGCTATGATATTCATTATTAGGGCAAAAGGGCTACAATATTCTGTTGAACTGTCTTAAGTTTCTCTATTCTAATATCAGGGTGGGCTGATGTTTTCAAAAAACTCATCTGCACAGTGAATTTTTAGAACAGATTTGAAAAACTAAAATAATAAAAACAGCAAACCTAACACCATCTGGGATACTTTTTTTTTTTTGGTTTTAAAAATGGCTACCAAACAGCCCATTTGTCTGAATTAGAAATTCTAGCCATCTTATCTTTGTGGAGCTATAGGTTACTGTTTGGGGCTTGCTTACCCTCATACGTATATATGCGCACAAACACCATCTGGGATACCTTTTTTTTTTTTTTTGGTTTTAAAAATGGCTACCAAACAGCCCATTTGTCTGAATTAGAAATTCTAGCCATCTTATCTTTGTGGAGCTATAGGTTACTGTTTGGGGCTTACTTACCCTCATACGTATATATGTGCACATGCTTTGGTAGTATCTTTCAACTTGCAAAAGAGACCAAAAGTAAAAGCCTTTATGGTTTGCTCTATTCATGCATATTAGATCCAGTTTACTAATTGCTCTTGCAGATGGCAATGCAGTTTAGAATTATCTTTCTTATTTCTGCATTTTCAAGCTAACTTCAGCATAAAGTCACTGTTGTGTTGTGCACTTGATTTCAATTTACAGCTTATTCCTGATTTATGTTACCTGGTTTTTGCATGAATTGTTTCCAGGAAGAGTTAGAAGAGCTTCAAAGAACAGAAAATGTCTCAACATTATGTGAGGAGTAAGTATAAGAATCAATTCTTTTGAAAGGAAAAAAAAAAGGATTGAATATAAGCAGTTTGCAAAATAGGCTGGTGAAGAGGAGATAGCATATTCTTTTCAGTCCAACAGGCTATATTTATGGCGGTGAAATTTCTTGTTTTGGTTGACTTGTTCAATTACCATTTACTGAAGAGCATATCTTCAATATTTTTCCAGCCCATTTTGTTAATTAAACACCTATAGCATGATTTATAAGCTCATAAACTGACTGGCAATTTTTTATTTTGTATAATAATCTGTTTTTTTGTGGTTGGCTCTCAGATTGTTGCGCAACATTGAAGTCATACCTGATCCACTGCTCCCACTGTAAGTTCTGCAAACCTTATCCCACTGTCTTACATACATACTACTCTTAGTTTGATATCCGAATGCATAGTCATCAATTTATTTTTATTACAGAACAAATGGCCCCCTGAACCAGTTATGGGATCGATGGTTTGAAGGACCCCAGGATTCACAAGGTTGCAGGTGCTGGATTCTTTGATTAAAAGCAATCTAACATTCATTGCCATTTGTTGCGAGAGGCTTCAAGATGTGTACTTGAGAGAATTGTTCAAAAGTTACTGCACAGCTCTTATTTTAGCAAATGTTTGATCAAAATTTTCGCCACGTCTGAGATTGAAATTTGTAGGTTGATCATACTGCATGTATAATTTACAATTTATTCATATAAAGTTTGTAAATGAAAAGTACCTAGTCTTGAAATTCTGTGATTTGAAACGGTTTGGGATGGTATATAAAGTTCCAGTTCTTCAATTTCAAAGAGCTGAATGAGCTACAAATCAAGGCAGTTTCAGTGTTTCACATTCTATAATTTTCAAATTCTACTATGCATCATTGATATATTGCTCAAAGGGATGTGAAACATGTAAGAAATAAATATTGTGTTAATCAAATGCCATTGGTCTCACCATTTATGGTGATCTTAATTGTAGCAAGGAGGACTATTCCATGAAAGCAAAAGGCTCAACAACTAAGGTATTGGTGGGAAAATGCGTGAATATGGCGAAATAACAGTCTTCTGCACAAACTTAGATTGACTTGGGTCATGAACCCATTCGATCTCGCTCATGTTGGGTGTCTCAACATACGCCATAGTGAATTCTCCCACCTTCTCTACCTTCCCTCTCTTGCCTGCCCTCAGTGCCCATTTTTTCCGGTTGTAAGAGAAAATTCCATCAGTCAGGTGGATAATATCACCCGGTTCAAAAGCATCACACTCATTCCCCCAGAACTGGAAGTGAACTGCAGCTGTCTCATCAGCCACAAGTGCCAAGCATGTCTTGTTTTGCCCTTCCAATGTCTTGTGTTTGTTCAAAAGTATGAACTGTGTGTTTATGTCATTCTTGGCTGCAGGTACAATGTCTTTAAGAGAGAGCATCCTTGCTTTCTAACTGCAACAACCTAAAAAATCAAAGTGAGAACGCCTGGTTGGCTTTATTTCAAATTATTTCATATCCAAGCTTTTCTCAACAAGAATTTATAGCAATTAACATTTATCATTCAAATGAGTAATGTATGTTCATATGGGCAGCAAGAAACTTGGATGTTGAGTCAAGAAAATGATGATTGAAAAAAATTCTATGAAGCAAAATGATTTAATCTTTTCCTGGGCATGTACTCACTCGGGATAAAATTATAAAATATTTGCACTTGGTGCTTGCTTATTATTGTGTCAGTGAAAGCATGTAAAATACTTGAGCACAAAGGAGAAAGCATGAAAAATCAACATGGTTTAGCCAACAATGTTTTTCAAGAACATCAATTTAGCTGTAGCTAAAATAGTAGGATCAGTTTATTATGATGACAATTAACAACAAAAGGGCAGGCTCTTACAAGCAATTTGATACTAGTAATTCATTGGGTCATTTTTTCGAACACTTAGCATGCACACCCATAAAATAATTGCAACTTATGAAATAGCGAAACTGAAAATTTTAGTTTGAATAAAGAGACAGTGATTCATACAATTTGTTGAGTCTCTTCCAAGGTACATTGGACGCAGGTTGAGGCAATCTCCAATTGGGGTCGAAATGCGAACCTTATTTAAGTACTTTTTCTTATGGTAGGTCCGTAGGAATTTACAGCTTAGGTACCCGCTAAAAAAGCACTATAAACAACAGTCATATAACTTGAGAGATTGAAAACGTCAGGTCGTTTGGGATTCTGGGTATCAGTGACGTTGAGGGTTTTGATGATAAATGTCACGTGATCTCTGTGTCTGGGATAAATTTAAAGGGTGCGACTTTGGATTTTTTTTTTTTTTTTTTTTTTTCTTAGAGATAAAATTCTACTCTGAAAACTTGAATCTCGGTATTTAACCCTAACACACCGCAACCACTTATACTTATGAAGTAATTATCGTGTTATAGGCGCATGGTGGTTTGAGTGGATTTTTCTCTTTACTTCCTATGATGAGACTATTTTTCTAATGTTTGATAAAATTTGTCATATTGAAATACCAAAATTCGGTGTATTATACTGGTAGGTAGTTAAATGCTAAAAGTTGTCTAATATGATTTGTAATGGGCAATGGGCTTGGCATCTAGTAATATCAGACCAATTTCAATCTTAATGAAGATTCAATTTCCATCATTTCTTCTTTCTTTTTTGCGTACCAAACATTAAACTCAGGAATTTCTTTATTACTACCCCGTACACAATGACATGGTGGGCATATTTCAATGTTTTTAATGATGGGCTAATTTAACGTAATTGCATTTTGGAAGGCTTAAATTTCACTATACTACAGAGCATACAGTGTGGAATGACAATAAACTTTAAAGGCCATTCAAATTATTTTATGACACTTAGTTGGAAAATGTTTATATATATATTGATAGTTGAGACGAAGGATTTGAGCTACAAGGCTTATGTCGTTGGAAAATGCTTGTTTCATATTTAGTAAAGCATTTAGGATTTGTTTGGATGGGTGCAATTCATTGAAGAGGAAGGGGACGGAGCATTGAAGCGCATTGAAAACATCTTTGGCATAGCAGTTGAGAGAAAGAAGAAGACCGTTCTGAGAAATTAGCCGTTGGTGTTGCGCACTGTTTTGTGAGAAATCTCCTCAGCATTTCGTGGGTTAGATGAGTGTAATAGGAATATCTCAGGTTTTTAAAACAAAACGCACTGTTCAGAATTGTAGCAACGCATGGTGTGAGTCATGAACAATACACACATGCCCAGTGTTTTATTTAAACGGTGCGTTCAGCCAAATGTTTATGCATTTTTTCTGAAGTTGTTGTGTTTATCTTCGTGGGCACTGTAGTCATGAGTCCCACTGTTGTTGGCCTTGTCATGATGAGTTGGTTGAATTCTTGAAAGCTAATGGTTTGAATCCAAACGGTTCTAATGAATGGCTTCCCACATTCGATATCCCAGAACAATATTGTACAATTCGTGCAGAATAATTTCATCAACCAAGGGCTTTCTCAGCCTGACATTTCTTTGTAACTCCATTGTTGTTTATAAAAGGATAACAAACAATTGCCTCAAGTATAGTGGAAACTGCTAAAATCTATGTTACCTCTAAAGTACAAATTATATGATTTTGAGACAGATTTACCTCTGTAAAACCAGTAGCTACTGGCAAATACTGAATAGTAAGGAGGATTAACTGAACAAAATCTAAAATCATTAGATATTGGCAAAATATATCTTGCAGCGAAATGTCAAACTCAGCAATCAAGACGTAATCAAGTAAAGCTTGAAGAATATCAATTGGGAACGTATTACAGCCTAATATACAGAAAGGAGAGAAAAATTGATAACTTTACAACTATAAGAACTGGATTTATGTCTAGGGGCAGTTTCTAAAACCAAAAGTCAATTCCTCTCGAAAAGCTAAAAAGCTACACAGATTTACAATGGAAAAGCTCACCTAAAATACTCATTAAGTTATTTGAGAATTGGCTGGATTGTCTGTTACCAATTCTATGGCCATTGAGTTTCAGCTCATAGCAGGACAAATGACTGGTAATGGCAATTGTTACCCAACTTGAGTGGATAAAAGGTGCCGAAGCTGGAGTAAATGTTCTTCATTTGAAATGTGAAGTGAGAGGCGAAGATTTGTTAAGAGGGACTCTTGCTCCCAGCTAAGGGGACCTGAAGCATACAGTGCCTGCACGGTTGAATTATAAGCTTGAAGCTCTAGTTTATGGACATCAACTTCCAGTTTTTGTCTAGGAGATGGGGTTGAGTTTCTTTTGCTGACCAAAGGTGGAAATGACGACTCAGCATCAGAGTTGTCGAGAATAATTTCCACACGGTCTCCTGAATTTTCACCAGGATAGTCATCGTAAGCATTCAAACTACAGCTAGCAATAGAGCATTGGTCGCTACCCTCACTAAACAAAGGCAGTACACTAGTATTATGTATCCAATTGTTTGTTTCTTTTTTCATTTTGGCATCCATCTCAATAGATTTATTCCTGGATTTCTCATCCACCCGTACTTTTGGAGAAGAAGAATCATCTACCTGCATAAAAAAGCAATGATTTCTCATAAGGGGCTGGTCACATCTTCTGGCATTTGGGCTTGATTTTATTTTCTTGCAGCTTCTTACCCTCGGGTCCTCAGAGGACGGTAATTCAGAACAATGGATATGACTTCTCTTTGAGGTTCTCACAGGGAGACACATTTCATTATGGCTATGCTTGTCTTTAAGGTGCTTCTTTGCATTTGCTACTCTTAAATGAATTCCTTGACGAATAGCTTGTGGTGGAGCCCTACAAATCAAGCTTCCAGGTTGTTCTGAATAATCTTGCGTGTGATTGTTCCCAGTCTGTTTATTTTCTGTAAACTGTAAGCACACGTGCTTAGATGTCAGAAACTGTACTAAGTCCCACAAACCAGCAAAATAAAGAGGTTAACCAGATATTGTGACGAGATAGCAAGCAACTATTGATCCTTGAGAACTACAAAATTATTGAAAATTTCTGCTGAAGCCAACAGGAGCAATATGCTCCATCTGAGAATACTTCTCCCACATTGGTAGCAGTTATTTGGGCCTGTTCTCATTCATCTTACATAGGGAATAACAGGATTTCAAATCCTAGAAGTATGATGTAGATAGCAAGAACAGCTTGCTCCAAGCCAATTTGAAGCAAATCTTTGTGAAACTTGCTCAAAAAGGATTGTACCATGTCAAATTTTTTAAACACGTATTCCTTTTCCTTCCATATCTTGAGTATGATATTAACATATCAGCAATTAATGCTAAGCGCATAAACACTTCCAGCCAGATAATATATGTAAAATACAACAGAGTGAAATTGATGTCACAAAAGGGACCTAATTGTTTGTAGATATCATGTGACAGTGCACATAAAAATTTGTCAATAAGAAGTGAGATAGCATCCAAGTCCCAAGGGTGAAAGCACAAACAGATTGTTACATCAATAAAGATTACAGGCACAGACTTATTTCCTCTTTAAATCAAAATACTTTCAATAAATTATATTTAGTAAATTAGTGATGTAAGAAGAAGAATAAATTCTACAACAGTTGACAACTCCTTTTCTTCTTTTTTCAAAAATCTCAAGGAAATGATATGATGTCATTGGAAGTTTGTTGATCCTTAACTTAGGTTGTTTCATCAACTTATACAAGGATTAGTGGCACAAAATAAATGATAATCTTCAAATCTAAGTTAGCACATTGAGATACCCAAACATAGTATGGGATATATGCCAATTTGGCAACATTGAAATTATAGTAAGCTGTGCATAAATGTTAAGGGATGTTTGTATTCATTAATTAGAATACAAATCTCATGTAACAATTACTAAGAATACTCATTCAGTTGGGTTGGGATAGGTTGTGCGCTCCTGTGGCAAATGGTGGTTTAGGGATAAGGAATATTACTACCATCAATAAAACCTTATTGGGGAAATGGCTGTGGCAGTTTGGGATTGAGGAGACAAGGCTTTGGAGGTGAGTCATAGCTATGAAATTTGGGGAAGAATGGGGGGATGGACGTCTAAGTTGGGTAGGGGTTCTCATGGTTGTGGTCTTTGGAGGAGTATTAGAATGGAATGGGAAGCTTTTAGCCCCTACACTCAGTTTGCGGTTGGGGAGGGGAATCGGGTGGGGGTTTTGGCATGATTGTTGGTGTGGCGACCAACCTCTCAAAGTGTTTTCCCAGTATTGTATGAGGTTGCCATTGATAAGGAGGCATCCATGGAATCTTTATTGGTGAGGCAGCAGCTAGGGGAGTGGAGGAGTTGGGACCTGATGCTCTTCATGATTTTAATGATTGGGAGTTGGATTCAGTGGAGGTTTTCTACATATTCTGGAATCTAATAACCCTACTATTGAGGGTGGGGACCGTGTGCAGTGGAAGTTGAAGAAAAAAATGGGGACTTTGATATACATTTTTCTTATTATGTGTTAAGAGGGTCTTCCTCTATTATCTTTCCTTGGAAAGGTATTTGGGAGGGTTAAAGTCCCTAGGAAAGTGTCCTTTTTTATTTGAACAATGGCATGGGGGAAAATACTTACCGGAGACAATCTGAGGAGAAAAGGTTTATCTATTGTGGATTAGTGTTGTATGTGCTGGTGTAGTAGGGAGAGGACCATCTTTTGATTCATCGTGCAAAGGCTTATCAGTTGTGGTGTTGTCTTTAGATTATTTAGGGTTTCTTAGGTTTTACCAAAACGGGCGCTACACTCGTTTGACATTTGAAATTTGACGACATCATTTTTTATGTGGTTTATTTGGAGGGAGCGTAATAATCTCAAATTTGAGGATGTGGAGAGTTTTGAGAATCAGCTTCTTACCACGTTCATCAGCACTTTGTTTGATTGGTCTTGGGCTCAAGGACTCACATCTAGTGATTCCCTTCCAAGTTTATACTCTTCATTCTTGTACATGGATTTTTCAGCTTTTATTTATTTTCTTTGTACTTTTTGGCTGTTTCATGCAAAGTCTTTTATTAATAAAATTGTTCTTACTTATCTGGAAAAAAAAATAGTATACAAGTAAATGTTTAGAACATATGCACGCCAAAAAAAGATGATAAGAAGAACCCAAAGAAAAACAGTGAAAGAGGAGAACCAAGGGCAAACCAACAGTAAACAGAAAAAGATGCAGCTAATGATGCAGAACTGAAAAGGCATTTTATATAAAACTTGAACCTACCTTCCCAACCAATGACCACTTATTGTTATGCCAAGCTTGTCGAATCCTTAGATTAGATTTGTGAAACTCTCTCAGCTGAATGGACCCAAACAGCCTCACAACAAAATGAACATTCTTCAGTACCTTGACAATCTTTGCAACCCTCCAACATTGAATATCAAACACCTCTGCTATATCACCAACCTTCCATCCTTCCCCCTTCTCAATTGGAGGCCGAGGCCTAACATCCTCCCCACGCACTCTCTCCACAACTGGCTCTCCTTTGTTGTTTATTACTCCCTTGTACCTAACAATGCAGTTATTGCCATCTGCTGAAGCTACTATGCCGGGAAACCAGCAGCCACAAGGATCATTTTCTTTCTTTAACACCTCCACCAAATTCCCCTCCTTGAACCTCATTTTTATTTTCTATCTAGCTTGAAACTGAAAAATCCAAACAAAATAAATAAATAAATTATGGGAACTGTATAAGAATTTGGAAAATTCTTAAGCAAGTATATGACTCAAAATAAAGATTCTACCATACCCACCCACCACCCAAAAAAAAAACCCAGGAAGTTCAATTTTGCTACAGAAGATTGATGGATCCACAAGGTTTTTGAGCTTCTAAAGCAGTGAAAAAGATTTGAATTTTTATATTGCTTTCCATTTTTACATATTGAATCATTTCATAAGGTCAAAAATAGTTAATCCTAAAGAACTTTCTACCATAAGGGAGTATAGCAACCGACACAAACAAGAGACATCACGATTTCCAAAGTCCAAACAAATTAGCAACAAAAAGAACTAAACTTCCAACATTCTATGCCATTATAGGAACTCAAAACTGAGATCTATGCATTCAAACTCTTTCCTTTAATTAATACAAAGATTCTATGCCAAAATTAGACAAGAAACAAAATGAGGACAGCAGAAATCTAATCCGATAAAAGAAATAAGTCTTTGTAACTTCAGAGATATTGCACAGTTTGCACTCTCCACAGTATACCTTTTTATTTCATCATCATCATCATCTTCTTCTTCTTCTTCTTCTTTATTTGGAAGTATTACTCAAAAAAAAATTACAAAAAAAAAAAAAAAAAATCAAAACTACTTCACTAAAAAAAAAAAAAAAAAAACCACCTACCCATAACATAAAACTTTGCAATTATATTAAAGAGCTTGTGAAACTAAGATATCAAACAAAGTCAAAATGACCCGCTTCAGATTTTGGACTGAAAAACATAGTCATCAACGCAGAATTCATGAAAACAAAGAAGGTAAAAAATTTACTTTTTGAGAAATTAAATTGAAAGGGACTGACCTGGGAGTGAAGGTTGAAAACGAATGGGACAAAGCTTGTTCTTGCTGTGCTCATGACCACAACTTCTTTACACAGAATGGTTTTTGTTGTGTGTGTGTGTGCTCACTTTTATTTATTTATTTTTAATTTTTAGATAATCAAATTTTCCAGCAAGTTAAAAACCCAATTGCAGTTTGGTATTATCACGTAATTGTCTCTCACATAAAACATTTGACATAGTTACCAAAGAAGTAATTGTATCCTACATGAGCTTGTAAATGGAACATCAATATCCAATACGCTATCTTCCGCTTTAGTTGCGTTTTGGACAAACCTATGTAACCTTAAAACTATATTGATGGTGATTAATGGAGATGATTGATAACGGACCCAACTCATTCCAGAGCTGACCCAGTTATAATAGATTTCAATAAATTTAGTCACATATTTTTTTTGAAACCAAACTGAAACAAATTTAGTCACATATAGCACTTAGGTAAGAAGAATGACAAATGTTCCACGTCCTCCCCGTCTGAAGGAGGTGATGGATGATGGGCCGAGAACGAGTTTTGCTAGTCTTATCTTGAATATGGATGTACATATACTCATAGCTCGATATCTCAACTAGCAAAAAATGTCTACGGTCTATGTACTCATAGCTCGATATCTTAACTAGTAAAAGATGTCTATGGTTTAACTCTCTCTTTTTAGTATCGCACACTCTTGATGTGATGTTCACTTACGAATATAAAGTTCTTATAAAGTAGGAGGCAATAATTAGAGTTCAAGCTCTCAAAAGATAATTTCACGCACATTTGTAGTTAGATTAGGTTAGAGTAAAATTCTACCTTGTATTAAAAAAAAAAAAAAAAAACTCTCATCTTTTCCAAATACCGAATTATTATATTTTCTCTTGGCACCTCTCATTTCTATAATTTCTTTAACATATTGTATTTCCATCTCAAACCATTTGTCTCATTAAGAGGGTTGCACTTTATACACCACTTACTACAGTTTGCTACATATTTTAATTTTCTTTATTAATCCTTGGTTAATTTATAAAGGGGAAAGAGAAAAAAAAAGTAGATATATGACAAATTGTAATTTTTACTCCTAATAAAATTCTCATTATTGCCATCTAAACTTAAATCTTGCCTCGTGGGGGATGATGGTTAATTTTCCCCCCTGAATTGGGTATGGATTTGGGATTGGGTTTGGTTGGGGACTGAGTAAAAATTTTCAAAATTTATTTCGTAATTACTAAGTAAGTTATTGTGATTGATTCGTAATAAAAGTGGTGTTAATAGTAAACTCATATAAAATTGATTTTTCTTCCATTATAATTTACTGCCTTAGCAAAAGTGCGTGTATATATATACCTTTATATGGAATTTGACTTCATGTAACAAACGCTTGTAGTCCAAGAAAATTATAATGTTTTTTTTTTTAAAAGATAAAAAGCACTTTTTTAATGGTGATTTCAAACACACTTTTTTTTTTCTAAAACATTTTTTCCTTGTTTTAAATGAGGTATTAAAAAATCTTTATTTATCTAAATGTTCAAGGTGTATAATCTCAATTCCACACGTATTTGAGCAATTATTGTCATAAAATTTTCAAAGTTAATCTTAAAAAATTGATTGGACAGACCTTGAACCTTGAGTGAGAATACGGTCCTTAATTCTTGTAAGTAGAGTGTGTCTAACTTGTTCATCTCAAGAATAATTCCGATCTGATCCCATATCAAACCGAGCTTAAGAAAACAGATTTGTTTCTAGCATTTGATTGATCTCCATATGATTCTGGGTGCAAATGCTGGCCCAAATCCAAATGTATTGCATATCTAACACTTCCTCTTCGTGCACGTTATGGGAATTCAATTCAGTAATGGTGGAACAAATCAAGCTAGAAAAATAGAAATTAAATAAAAGGGTATTGTAGCACGGAATTAATTCCCACGTTTTTCTCACTTTTTTTTTTTTTTTTTTTTTGGTGAGAAACAAGTTGTTCTCACTTTGTACACAAAATTGAAGAATTGTATGCATAGGATCCGTGTGCTACACTTATATTATTATTATTATTATTTATAGGATATATTTATTATTTATTATTTATTATTGAATTTGAAGTCCTTATATTAAAAACTCTTTAAATGATATATATATATATATATTTGAGGAAACTTAAAATGAAACATCTTGGGTATCATATGATGGCATTGGCAGCATGTCAGGTGTCATTATCTTGAGTAGGTAGTAAAAGATAACAATAATTAGCTATGAGCTCATTCTCAAAAAAAATAAAAAGCTATGAGCTACAGTGAGGAAGCATGGTATCTGACCAAAATTAGAAAGGAAAAGACAAAAAGGTCAGATAGTATGTAAGCTTATGGTGATGAATCTGATTGCTGATGACTTTTCTTTTTCTTTTTCTTTTTCATTTTAATTTTCTTTCTTTTTCTGGGCCTTGAGGCAAGGCAACTCTGAATTTGTCTAAAACTCAAAAATGAAAGTGCTTGCCGATGTGATGGCCTATTTTATACACACTTAAAAATTATATTACAAGCCTATGCACTATATTTAAGCCCAAATATGTATCTTTTATGATATACATTATTGGATTGTAGGCAGGTAGGCCCAACAAGATCAAAAAAGGGCCTAACTATTTAATTGACTTGCGGCTTCATTTTTTTCCCCTTTAAATAATGTTTGCGGCCATGTTTTGTAAAGACAAGATTCTATCTGCACAGTGCACATCTTGCATGCAAGGGACAAGAAAAGTTGAAGATGAGGAATTTTTTGGCAGTCGTTCAAATTTAACCACCTCTGGTTTCCTTGTTGAATTGTTTGTATTTAGATTTTCGGGAAAATATACTATCCTAACTCAACCTTTATTTTATTTTATTTTTAATCATCTATCTTTGATTGAATAATAAATTTTATATTCAGAATCCTTCGCCATTTTTTTTAAAGGAAAAAGAAAAAGAGCCAAACCTCTAGTAGCAATCTCTTTTTTCTGGTAAGCAAAAAGGGACTCATATTGAAAAACTTTGTGCAACTTTTTATAAAAACGTTGTGTATCATGATATAACAATGATTTATAATCCATACAAGATCTTTTGGCATGTAATGTAAGAGAACTGGTTCAATTTTTTTTTACACGAATTTTTAAGGATAAAATAAGTATGTGAGAAGCGTCGTAAACTTTTGTAAATAGCAAAGAGACAGTTCATGACGGTTCATGCTACTAGGTTATGCCTTATACTATACAATTAAAATATAAATGTTACATGAATTTCATTGTAGGGACACTTAAGAGTTAAGTCATGTTTTTGTATTTGTTTTAATTTATTCCTAATTTTCATAATAGGATGTATATTGTAGATTAATATTCATTGTTCTAATAGTCTTCTTTTAGTCTTTCCTATCTTTTTTGTACTTTGTCTTGACACATCATCTTTTTCTATATATAAGAGATACAATTCATTTGTAAAGAGCAGCGAATACAATAATATTACTACTTTTTTCTATATTGTATCAGATTTCTTTTTTATTTTCTCTGTCTGTAATTGGTATTAAAAAAAAAAGAAAAAAAAATTAGAATAGCCAAATTTTACTTCAGTCTTGAACTCTGATAAGTTCAAAAATCGTTGGTTTTGAACTGGCTCACTTTTTAGCATTTCCTCTTTTTTTTTTCTTTTTTTTTGGTTTTTCACCGTGTATTCTCAAAACTTTCAATCAAAGACTAATCACTATTCGCGACAGGTGAGCTCTAGTGGGGTAAATCACTAACTCAAGAGGGTTTTTTAAAGTGCAGATACCCGAACTCAAACCAAAGAGCACACTTAGTCAAACTTGAGATAAGCACTTTGAAACCAAGTGCCCAGCCACTTGGCCTACCCACCTGGGTTCACTTTTTAGCATTTCACACCCATGAGCTTGTAGCTAATTGCTTTATTCAAGCAGGCCCTTTTTGAGCAAAAGGGAAATGAAGAACCTACTAAACCAGGCTTTTTGAACTGCATGCGTAGCTATCTATATAGGCAGCCCTTTTTTAGCATTTCACTTCCAAGAGCTTGTAGCGAATTGCTTTTTTCATGCAGCCCACTGATGTTTTGATGTTTTTTGATTCTGAGGTACCTAGTCAAGGCCCAACTCAATAAGGTTGATGCAAAAGCAGTGGTCACTTTACTCAACTCCCATGGTTCTTCTCTTGCTTCATCTCACCAATGCAGCACTTTGATCATTGATTGCAGGTCCTCCTCCAGCTTTTTTAACAAGTCTCATATTCACCACATCTTTTGTGAAGGAAATCATTGCAAGGACCTTTTCATCAATCAAAGATCTTCTATTAATAATAGCTTTATTTTATATTTGCATCCTCCTTCCTCTATTTTGTATCAATTATTGGTGGATACTTGAGGTGTTTCTTACCCTAGACTTTGTATTCTTTAACTTTTTTTTTTTTTTTTTTTTTTTTTGAGAAAGTTGTATTCTTTAACTTGATTTAATTAAATTTCCCTTTCGCACCAAAAAAAAAAAAAGGTAAGGGATAGGAGAAAGAATGCATTTGGGCAATTATAATTGTAAGAGGTCCATATTAAAAACACTTGTATTCAATCTTCAAACTATAGCCAAGTATACTTAATTTCCTCCTATAATTATAGAGGACACACGACAAAGGATGAGTAATTGTGGGTAGGATTTTGTTCTAATGTTCTAGTGTATTGGATGAGATATTAGTCTAGTGTTCTAATATATTAGATGTGATATTAATATGACATATCTTTTTTTTTTCTTTTTTTCTTTTCTGAAATAGAGTTTCATCTTATAGCGCCTGCTTCTGATGATAGTCATTTATCATTAGATCAAGATACCAATCAGTTTTTGGTGTAGATGGGAATTAAACCCCAGATCTCTTATTTAACTATCAGAGATTTTACTAGTTGAGCTAACTAGAACTCATAATATGACATATCTTTAAAAATGGTCATGTGCTACTTATTTCTATGCCGCATCCAATGTATTGGACAGAGAATTTTCACCCGTGTAGGTATAAAATTTGTGAAATGGGAAAATTAATATTCAATTATTTATTTTGAGATATGGAGAGAAGTAGACAAAATATGCATGATTGCATGGAATGATTTTGGATGAAATTGCGCCGTATTTGAACTGAGCCTATTATCTAGTGAGTAGACACTACTGACTAGTATCAACGAGATAAAGACAAAGCCAAATTTAAAATTTTTAGCATTCGGCTTTCCGTACGGCACTAATCTTAGTATATATTATTATTGGATAATGAGGAATTTGGAATTCCCGTCTCGATTTTGGCCCCCTAAAGTAAAGCACATTTGCACTTTTAAGTAACTTTTACATTACATCTATTTTAGCTATAGTATATTTTACACCAAGCATAGCCACTGCTAGAAGCTAGACTAATAGGTATTTTTTTTGATGCATAGACTAATAGGTATTAACACAGGCTTTAACCCTCCCACAAATTTAGGGCCGAATGAGCTAAAAACAAAACACAATACGGTGGAGGGGGATAATCTATTTCATGAAAGAATTACACTAGTGTTTAGCGTATTATTCACATTTTTTTAGGTGGTAAAGGTTCTGATTTGTATAACTTATTTTACATGAGCCTATTACTAAAATTATTTTTGTTAACTTGTTATGTAATAAGTTATGAAAAAGCAATCTGTGTATTGTTTTATCTCAAGTATTTACACCACAACGAGGCAATTCAAATGATAAAGTTCATCCTTACAAAAAACTTAAAACCTTAAGCACCATGTAACCAAAGTTGATTAAAATCATATGTGGCTTGTTTATCCTATTTGGCTTATTTTTCTTTAAAAAATATAAATTAGATAAAAGCACAATTATACACATATTATTATTTTTAAAAAGGGGGGAGTTTTAAAAAGTAAAAACTTACCTAACTAAATAACTCAAATAATCTATATTTATATAATATTTAATCATTTTTTGTTGCTACACTCCTATTGAGCTACATTAAGTAGCATTTTGGTACACTTTGGTCCATTCAGTCTATTTTGGTCTGTTCGGTATATTCGGTCCACTTTAGTCTGTTTGGTCCATTCATTCCCCTTGGGTCGAATTTGGTCTGCTCAGTCCACTCATTTCTCTTCAGTCCATTTCGGCCCAATTTGGTCAAATTCGGTCATTTAAGTCCACTATGGTCCATTTGGTCACTTCGGTCCAATTTGATTCACTTTGGTCCATTCTATCCACTTTGGTCTATTTCAGTTCACTTTGTTCTATTTGGTGCACTTAAGAATGATCAAAGATAAGTTTGGGTTGAAATTATATATTCTAAATCCAAATTTATTAAGGAAAAATGAAGGCAACCCAAACGAAGTGAGGTTGCTCATCTTTTCAAAAGCTAGGTAAGTGCATGCTTGTTTAAAGATGCAAAATTAACCTAAATCAAAATAAACTCACAAAATCTTGTCATAGGAAGATGTCATAATTTGATTTTCCTTTTATTTTTAAAAGTCAAAAGATAGCAACGTGATCAATTTATAATTTTAGATAACAACTACTTATCCTAAAGAACGCAATTGTAGATTGAAGTTGGGCAATTCTTGTTAGCCAGAAAATTTCCACCCCTCTAATCCAAAAAAATAACAATAGTGTTATATGTTCAATAAGCCTTATATAATTTAGTATTAAGAAACGCAAAATACGAGGGAATCCAAATTGGCCGGCAAGCATAAAATATGAAAACGAGTAATTCTAAAGATAGTTTTATATGGATAGGTTATACTTACTCTAGTATGCTTAGTTCATTGTCCTATGAAGCTCCGTCACCTGCTGATAGTGATAGTTAACTTTGAACCTAGAGAAAACAAATTTTTTAAAATGACAATAGGATATAATTTGTTACAATCAAAATTAATTAATTTTTAAAACCACAACATTGCGTCATCATTATAAAAAAACAAAAAATGTATTGATATTCGAACACTTAAATGGTATAATATTTATAAAGCAATTAAACATTGCTATTAAATTCTCTAAGTTATGATTACATTAAGGTTAATCTCAGCAACTTATGAGCAATATCACGGTGCCTCCATGTGATGGAGGGCATTCATCGATGAGAAAGCTCACTACTTTTGGCAGATTAGGCCGATTAGCTACGCTTCCCAAGCAAAGTGGAGAGTGGAAACCAACCCCACACCACGTTCCATTTCATTTTTTTGTGAATGTAAATTAACCCAATCTCAGTCTCTGCAAAGTGCAAAGCTTAAACACCGTTTTAAGCATCTCTTTTTACTATCAAGTTCACGTTTGCCTCAGCTGCCTCGTGGCTCTTTGAAGTGCTTTCCTTTCATTTAAAGCAAGCTTGAACATCATAGAGTCATATACCTCTAGCACTTTTAAGTGCAACTTTCTTGCATTAGTAGCGTGTCATGTTTCAAAAATATGAGTCATCTTAATGGATGCCCATAGCGCATCTATTAATGAACTATTTTAGAAAATTTTGATACTATTTTTAAGAAAAATATAAAAAATTGTCAAAAAAATAAGTTTTTTTTTTTTCTCATAAAAGGTTTTTAAAAATATTTTCTAATTAAATCATAATTGCATTCAAATATTAAGGAGTTTAATCTACCTTTGAGATCAATCAGGACATGCCCTATATATAAGGGTCACATTGGCATTAATCTATTTATGCAATAACACGCACACAAAAATAAAAACCTAGCCAACTCTCTCCAAGTTGATAACATATATTCTACCTTTATTGATTAATGCATTCCTGCTGGCAACCAAATATCATAACAAAAAATCCTAAGTGCCACCTTCACCTTCGCCTACTCTCTCTACCTAAACAACTAGGAAATGGTATCTTGTGTGCCCACATTGCCCGCTCCATAGAGCAAGCACATAAGATAATTCTTGCCAAACTTGGGCTAGTTTCTACTTCCTTCTAACCATGATCCTTTTGCAAAATTAAGGGAAAGTTAATACTTCCTAGGATAGATGCAGTAAGAAATTCACATTCAAAGCATTTAATCTTGTTTGAAGGGATAGATTAATTAACGAAAACTGTAGACCTAAATCGATTTTTAGTTTTTGAATGATATTATTAATGTGAATGATAACTGTGACATATGATTGCTTCACGTTGCTTGATTTTGATGTTAAATCTAAATATTAATAACAGATTAGAAGAGAGATAAGGGGTTTCTCAAAAAAAAAGAAAAAAAAGAAGACAGATAAGGGGCAAGATCTAGCATAAAAACATGCTTGTGTAAGATGGATGTCATTATCATGTGCAAGCTCTTAGTCTTATCCTCTCTCACCCTCTCAAATTTTTGAACAGATAAATATGTCATGTGCATGTTAGCTAGGAGAAATGTGCTTTCACTTTTTTGGATATTTGTGAAATTCTGACTCTTGTTTGAGCTTGACTATTACTCCATATATCTAGTACTTAAGGAATGATAATAGAATCCATATTCTATCAAGGAAAGAAGGATTTGCCTTCCCTACTACATGACAAAAACGACAACTAATCATCCAGATTTTAAGATGTACTTTGTTTCAATAATTCTAACGAATAAGAAGGTATTAAAATAAATTAACTTTCATTTTGACTCAATATTATTATTTCTTATTGCAGATTCATTGTCTTATGACACAAACTAGTCCAACATTTGTTGATTTTTGACATAACTGAAGGTTTTAAAAAACACTTCTATATGTATAGAATTATATATTTTTTTGCAAACACTTCTATTGTCTTATATATTTTTGTGTCGAATTTAGTTCTTTCTAGCTAAACATGCAAAATATCACTTCTAAGCATGGTGTTAAAATATAAAGAAGAAGAAATATAAAAAGATATAAAGAGAGCAGAGTCAAAAAAATTAACGTGGTTCAACTATGTTTACAACAAAAAACCCTTTAATACAGTTTCTTATATATTTTAAGGAATACATTAGATTTAGTACAATAATCCTAAAACCACAAATAATTCATGATATAATAAAACCAATATAGCTCATGGTATTCTACAAAAAGTTTGGGTAATATATTCTAGCACAAGCAACGTCTAAGCTGAAATCATTAGGTATGACTGATAATCATAATAGTATATTTTCTCAACCTATACTATTAGTTCTAAAGATATTGAGCTGAAGAGCCTCTCATTTTTCTAATGCGTAGCCAGACAGCATATTCCTCAAGAAAGCATGGTATTCCAATCTATAAGTAAGGTGCCCTTGGCAGAGCACAGTTTGCTTGCACATGAAATGAAAAGTGAAATGTACAATAAGGTATTGTGCGTGCGGTTTTCAAAAAGACATGGACAGAAAGAAAGTATTCAGATACAGGCTACGTACGCTTTTGATTTGTGATATTTTAAGTTTGAAGCAAGAGACTAGCTAGAAGGTAATTTTACACTTGATATATTCCCTTCGACGTGTGAAAACCTTAGTACCACCACGATATTTTTTTTGTTGAACCCTGTTACACATATTTTTTGATGAACACCGTTACACATATATGGTGGGCACAAAATTACAAAAATTGAAGCAGATGCGGCTCTGACCAATATAAATAATGCAGCAAAATTGAAAAGGGGAGTTATAGCTATCCATTAAATAAAGTAAGTAAAATGTTCATGTCAGTAAGGGATGGATAGGACTTCTCAATTATGTCTTCAAAGTTCAAAGTGGTCCAACTGCTAAACCCCAGAGAGGAATCAGAATCCCATCTAGCTCTTTCATGATTGATTCAGCATTCCCAAATCCATTGAGGCCAATCAATTCATTTGTAGAATAAAAAATTATGGTAAGGGCTTCTGCAAGCATATGGGGGGCAATGTGTAAATATATATATATATATATAGAGGCACATTTCCCTTGACAAAGTTTGAATATTCATATGAGAGTAGTTTTTTACTTGCCACCTATTTGTGTTGGGTTCTTCTTCTGCATGATTAGACCCTCGTTTGGAATGAAAAGAAAGGTAAACAAAAATCATATAGGTAGCCTAAAATTCTATAGGAAGAAGGAATAATTTTGATTAGGCTTTTGCTTGCTATGCCCTCCTGGCTATATGTCAGTGTGGAGACAAAATTTTTACTGTGTCATCTTCTTTCATATACGTTGGCAATGGCATACAGAGAGATTTAAAAATCTATTTTAACCCATTAGGATATTAAGGAATGTGTGCATAAGAAGAGGGACGGTGAGAGAACATGCGAGTTTCAGGTTTGGAAAATGTGCTACTTACCACATTCACGTAATCAGGACATGGAAGATGAGGAGGATGGGGTCCTGCTACTGCTACCTTTCACTTAAAAAATTTACCATTCCATAAAAAATTTAGAGCTCCATTATTGACATGATTGACATTATAATTACTATATAATAAAACTGTTATTAACAATTCAAGAAAAACTTATGTTATTTCTTTTTTAATAGATGCGATTTTAAATTATTTTTCATAATTATTGACATGATTGACATTGTAATTATTATATAATAAAATTGTTATTAGCGACTAGCTCAATAAAAACTTATGTCACTTTTTTTTTTATAGATGCGATATTACTTTAATCACAATTGATCAACTTGACAAATCATAAAAATAATTATGTCTGGTCCTTTCATATATGTGTCCACAAACTACCAATTGTTATATTTAATCTTTTAAAATTGGGACTAAAATGAAAATGTTAGGATTCCGTCAAAAATAATGGATTATATATTGTTTAGGCAAACAAATTATCCCATTATAATCTAATTTAGTCCCATAAAAATTTTTGATTGTTACATTTTGACTATTAAGATTTGGATTAGAATGAAATTATTAGGAGCATTTTGAATGAAACTTTAACAACTTCATTTTAGTTCATCTAGGGTCCAAAAAAAAATTTCCCCAAAAAGTTGAAGTCCCAAAGATTACCCGATTTTTTCCTGCAATTTAATAGTGAGATCCGATGGGTGTGGTGAGATTGTAATATTTATGAAAAAGGGGGATGAAGTGGGGTTTACAGATCTGAAATGCATGTGGGTTAAATAAGAAAAGAGATACTCATAGGTCAAAAGGGTCTGCATGCTTTTTTTATGTGAGATATATGTTGTAATATTTATTAGGCTAGAGAAGAAGACAAAAGAGAGAGATGTTAGGTTTCTAAAATATGAAGTATATAGGGTGAGTTTATAGGCATGTAAGTGGACTAATAGGTTCACATGGAGAACCAGAAAAGCTTATTGGTGTTTTGTCCTGAAGACAAGCCACATGGGGTGGCAGCCTGAGCAGTGACCCCTATCTTTGATGATTGGAACCAGCTATTATAAGGTTCAGTCAGTCATACCACTGATTATTTATGACTGTTTGGCAAGCAGAAAATTCATTTTTACTGTAAAAGAATGTGCTTTTACCTGTTATGGAAGATGCATTGATGCAATCCTTGTACAAATAGTCTCCTACTTGTGAAATATGGCACTAGATTTTTCCCAATGGACATTTTACTTGCTATTACTATAGAACTCGAAAGGTATGAATTATGATTACGGATTGCTCAGTTAAATTCTGTGATGTACCTTACAGAATTCTCTTTATTGTCTTTCATGGCCATGGAAATGTCAAGAAAATCGGACAAAGAAAAAGGGTTAGTTTGAGCTAATTAAACAGTTCAGTAAGGTTCATAGACGAACATGAACTTAGCCCCTATATCCAACTTTCGATTAAGTTAGACATCTTTCATTAATCTTTAAAACTATTTCTTTATTTCATTTTTTTATTAGATTATTTAGACAAGGAGTCCAGAAAATGAAAAGGGGAAAAAAACAACATTTTTACTCCAATTTCAAATGGTATTTAGAAAAACCCTACAATTAAAATATGATTTTATAATATATTTTTGATATATTCTAAAAGAATTAATTAGATTATATAGTTCCGATCAATCTATTACACATTTGATGTGAGACTTAGTACATGTTTGCACAATCCATGTTCTTATCTAATCTAATACAAATCAAAAGGATCTAGATAAGGTAGCTAAAAGCCATGAAAATAAAAACATCATTTCAAAATTTTCAACTAAACAAGCTATGGTTTTTTTTAAACTGAAAAGCTAGGCCCGTTTGGTAATGTTATTTTAGTAACGTTATTTGTACTTTTTGAAAATACGTGTGGGTGAAAAAATGTGTGAAAATACATGTAATATTGTTTAAAAACTTAAAACTATTGTTTAAGTGCATGTAACAAACACGATCTGGTCTTCAATGAATTAACAATACCTAAATAAATGAATGTAAGATACATATTAGATAAATGAATGCACGATAGATATTAAATAAACTGTTGTTTAAGTGCATGTACCAGATAAATGAATCCTCATTTAAATTTATTATATTTCTAGAACAAGAAAAACAAAAACTAAACAGTATAGTGTCTTAAAGTTATCATATTATTGCGGATCCCCACTATGTTCAACCCAAGAGATTAAGTCAATAGGCACCATAAATTGAGAAGTTAAAGCATATCAAGCCTAGGGTGGATTAAATAATTAGGGGCCAATGGCCATTCAACCAAATGGCGTCTCTATCACTATAAGCATGAAACATGAAGTGATGAGTGAGAACGGGGTTTTGAATCCCCTTAAGGCCTTAATTGGTGCAGCAGTAATTTTTTTTTTTTATTATAAAAAACTTTTAATTTAAGTAGAGAGTTGGGATCAAATTTAAGTTAATTTAGGTTTAGCATGTGATGCTTGGTCAACTTGAAACGAGTTAAGGGTGACCAAGTTGCAAATTTACTAACATTAATTATGAACATAATTTAATGCATTATAGAGATAAAACATATTAATCATATTTGATTTGTAAATTTGGGTATTTTCTTGGAATGTATGTGTATTGACAAGACCAAGATACAGAAAAATCATTAACCATATATATTTATGGTATGTGTAATCTGTGTGTATATTATGGCACACTTGTTTAAACCAGAAGCAAAGAAGTTTGGAAGTTCAATGCAACCTTTTACTTAGAGAAGTAAATTTACCGTTACTTGGGAAAACAAACCCAAATTTAAAAATGGCAAATTTGATGAAACTCACAATAGATATTAAAGGAAAGAAGAGTCCCCTAAAATGATACTATATATATATTGTTCGAGTCGTTGATCAGAAAAAATAAATTGTTCAAGTTGTTAAAAGGGCACTAATACCGTAGCATCCTTGTTGCGTAATATTCAAGCTGAAGATTAAAGCCAGAAGATTAGCATTTTGGCGAACAAAAGTTGTACTACTCCATCTTAATTTATAGCTAATAAACCGTAATTATTTTAATATATATTATCAAAATCTGAGCTATTGTACATCTGATGCTGCAAAGCACCCTCAACATCAGACCATAGCCATTGGACTTATTAGTTCACTAATAAATAATATTTATAATCAAGCTATAAAAAATAAAAATAAAAACCTTTTATATACATACACACACACACATATATATATAAAGGGTTGGGTTCAAGTTATACTTGGTGTAACTCTAAATAATGTTACACTACTCAATATTTTTTAATTGGATGCAAATATTGACAAATCTACCGTTAGATTACATTATTTTCGTATATTCTTCATGCTTGAAAAATTTCGAGGTGATCAAAGATTAATAGTCATGTCATCAATTAATTGTTAAAATTCAAATTTTTGTAATTTAAAATAATAAATAAAAGATGAGTTTATAGATCAAATGGTAAATAGCATCCGATTGATATGAAAATTGGCATGCATGTTAAGAAAATATAGAACATATAATTCAACGGTTGGATTTTTAAAATATTAATTCAATAACAAGTTATTATGTGGTGTAGCATTACTTAGAGTTATACCAGGTATAACTTGAACCCAACCCATATATAAAATATAATATATATATATATATATATATATTTGATGGGAGAAAAAATTGAACCCAACCCATATATAAAATATAATATATATATATATATATATATATTTGATGGGAGAAAAAACCCTTATATCATATATAATAATATGATTAAAATTGAATTATACATGTTGTGGTTAAAACCATATGTACAATACAATTTTTATCTTCTATATCATATCACGTTGCTTTTTTAGTATGCACACCTAATACATTTCATTCTATTTGTTTGTTTAGATCTCTTAAAACAGATTGTTTAACCTAATATATTAGCTAAGTAATTACTTAGGTTAATTATGAGATCTGGGTTAAACAAAGAAAAATCATACCATGCACAACAGCGGAAAAATAAAAAACACACGGATATGATTACTCAGGAAAACCAATGAAAGGAACCGTCTCAAGGTAAAAACCTAAGGAGGATTTGACCTAACTATTCTCAAGATAAAACAAATCCACTATAAGATAATTGAACTTTTTACAAAAGATTTAACCCTAAATCTATTGCTACCTCTAGTAGTAACTTATTAATATGACCACGTGCAAGTTTTGAATTTACGAACTCCTTCTCTCTTGGATTTGCAGAACACAAAGTACCACGTTTGTGACTTTGAGATTTCACTCAAAGGTTTCAGATTACGGCTTGTTGATCTTGTAGCAACTAGATTCCACCAGCACTTGATTGTAGATCTTGTTCCAGTAGACACTTGTAGAGTTAGAAGATATAGAACCTCTTAGATCTCACAGGAGTAACTCATAAGTCTTCCAAGAGTCCTCAAAATGTAGTTAGGGTTTTCTTTTTATACTTAGGAGTGTTGAACTGAAACCCTAAACATTTTCACAGGCTTGAGCCTGATTTAAAATTCTGTAGAAATTATTTTTCTGCAATTTTCAATAAGTCGAGCCTGATCTTTCGATTGATCAAGCTTCACAGAAAATCACTTCTTTTTTCCTGCAACTTGAATATTCTTAAGACTTGACTTGAAACATTTTGAGCAATGTCTAACACTTATTCTAGACATGCTTTTCCTGGTTTGCCAACATATTCAAATTGAGACTCTAAACATTTAATCCTAAATCTTTATAACCTAACACATTCCATCAAGTAAAATAGTCTTAGTCGCATTATTAAGTTCATTATATTAAGTTGAAACCTTATTACTAACTCTTTGAATAGTTTGAAAGTTAATTATGGTTATTGTGGTAGTAAAAGTTTAAATTATTGTTAAAAGTTCGAAATTTTAACAAAAATTTCAGTCACATGTGACAAAATTCTATTATTTAACTTAAGGCAATTTAAAAAAATAATTATTTCATTGTTTAATTTTGATTTATTTTATTAAAAATTAAAAAAATAATATGATAGTTGAAGGAATGGAAATTTGAATTCTAAATGTCTTAATTGGACATCATTTTCTTTAAAGTAACACAATAATTTTATTACTCCCTAAATTGTACAAGCATACTACTACTTATTAATCAATATTTGTTTAGTCCTTTCAGGCCATGGGTGAGCGAGTGACTTGGTAACCCACCAACCCAATATGGTATAGAGACACACGTGGAGTCGCAGTGACTCAAAATTGGCTTTTGTACAACCTTGTGACTTTTTTTGAAGAAAGGGTATGGCATTTTGGGGTTTCATTAGACATTTTAACGTCATGAAGTATGTGCATGTTGAGACGTCAAACTTGTGAAGTTGATACATACACTTTTGTGGTCGGAAAAGTAATAAAGACACATCTTCTTCTCTCTTTTTTTCTTTTTTTCTTTTTTTTTTCTTTTTTTATGAAAATGGGAGGTCTTATTTATATAAAACAAAGTTTATATATCACCAACATCCGATCCTCGAGTACATAGTCTATTAACCCCAAGGCCGGCCAAATCCCTTACATAGTACAAATATACAAAACTGGGACAGTTACTATATACAAACAAAAGGTTCAGTTGGTGATTTCGCCGCTTCGCCAGAACGTCCACACATTCATTAACTTCACGGTAAATGTGCTACACTTGCACCTCCCAGTCCTAATCCATGAGGCTCCTGCAATCACAAATTAAAGGCATCATATTAGTAGGGTAACTTGCATTGTTATTTGTTTACCACGTTAGAACTACTTTAGAGTCAAATTCAAGCTGTATAAACTTAAAACCCATATTCCATGCCATTACAGGTTCTACCGGACAGCTGCCAACTCAGCCATATTATTTGTTACTAGTCCTAAATGAAGTGAGAAACTTGAAATCCATCGTCTCAAGTGATCCCTCAATATACCCCTTGCTTGCTATACCTAGATTACTTAGTGCACTACCATCAGTATTTAGTTTAATGTAGGGATTTGGGGGCGCGTGCCATCGTATAATCTGTGGGAGTCTAACCTGGCTCCGACTTGCAGTGCCAGCTAGGAAGTAAAATTCCGTAGCGGCTTGCATAGAGGAGTAGATAAGGCTATGTTGGGATCAAGATTGATTCTTGAAAATCCTTCCATTGCAAGCTAACCATAAATTCCAACAAGTAAAAGGAAAATAAACATGCCAAGGGAGTTGATGGGGCATGATAACGACATCTGCCATTGCATTGCACCGTAGCTAGTCTTGCAACGACATGTGAAAGAAGGACATGGGAAAAATTCCTGGAGATTGACTGCAGGCCTCTTTTGCCCAGGGGCAATCTCACAGAATGTGTACGTTCGTTTCCGGGTTGTGACATCGAGGACAGTGGTTATCCAGATGGTGATGCCTAAAAGTTAGGAACTGTTTAGTGGGTAACCGGTTATGCATAGCTTTCCAGAAGAAAATTTGGATCTTTTTTGGGCATTGTAATGTCCAAATCCAATTCCACACCGGTTTATTCCAAGGTACTTGTTGTTGTTGAAAAATAAATTTAGAAACGAATTTAACTGAATAGGTACCATTGTTGTGGGGCCACAAAAAAGTGTCAACGATTTTAGCAAATCCTGCCACAGGAATACCCCGAATAAGGTTTTGAAGTTTTGGGGGGGGGGGGGAAGAGGGAGGTTGAGAGAGTCAAATGATCAAGAGTGATTAGTCCGCAATGAACTAACCCTACAATCTTCATCATGGAGGAGGAAGGGACCTTCGAAATTCAAATAGTTTGGTCATCTTCGACAATCTAGCTCAAGACCTCAAGTAACAATTTGGCTCCTATCGAGAAAGCTGTCCAAATATAGGACCCTCTTGAATTTCATGGACTAGTAAATAGGGTTATGTGTGGAAAGTATTTAGCTTTTAACACTTGGGCCTAGAGCGTATTAGGATTGGTATAGAGGCGTCAAGCCTGGTTCATAAGAATCGCATGATTTCTATGCTGGGCGGAGGGGATTCCTAACCCACTAGCCTCTTTGGGTAAAGTGACAGTCTTCCATTTAACCATGTGACAACCTCTATGTTGAGCGGTATCACCCCATAGGAAGTTGCAACTCATTTTGTCTATCTGGTGACTAATCTTTTGAGGAAGAAGCATGGTTTGCATGGCGTAGATTGGGATAGATGTCACAGATGCTTTTATGAGGGTGACCCGGCCAACCATAGATAAATATTTGGCTTGCCATCCTTCAATTCGCGTTCGTATTTTGTCCACTAAATATTGATATGATTGTGCTGTTCAGCGGGTAGTAAAAATGGGCGTGCCTAGATATGTTCCAATGCAGTCTGTGGTGGGAATACCAAATATTCTAGCCACCTGCTCTTTTATACACCTAGGTGTACTAGGAGAAAACCATAATCTCAATTTGGTAACACTCATAAGTTGGCCTGAAAAATCACAAAAATTTTGTAGAATTCTACATAAATTCTTATAGTCCCTAGCCTTGGCTTTAGTGAAAATAATGATATCATCAACGAAAAATAATTGCAAGAGGTGTACCCTATCCCTAAAATTTATAAGGTGGATAAGTCTATCACAAATAGCCTCTTCCAACTTGATCGACAACCATTCCAAACAAAGAATAAAGATGTATAGGGATAGATGATCGCCCTGTCTAACACCCCGACTTGGCACCACTTCCGGGAGAGGGGTCTCGTTCCATAAAATATTGAACCGAGTGGATGAGAGCATATTCATAATGAGTGTAATGAGGTTTGGTGGCATTTGAAAAAATTCTAGCATTTCCTTAAGAAAGGACCATTCTAACCGATCATACGCTTTTCCAATATCCAATTTTATAGCAACGTACCAATTTCGACCCCTTCTAGATTTTAATGTCAGAATCACTTCCTGGACGAGGATAATATTATCACTCGTTCTATGCCGCAGCACAAACTTGGCTTGACAAGGGTTAACCTCAACAATATAAGGTTTGAGCCGTTGCACAATGATTCGAGATAACAACTTGTATAGGGTATTACAAAGACTAATTGGGTGAAATTGAGTGATTGATTCAGGATGTGCTACTTTTGGGATAAGGACCAAGTTTGTTGTATCCCATGTTGGCAGAATATTAAGTTGCTAAAAAATTTCTTGAATGATCTGAATTACACTCAAGCCCAAGCTGGTCCAATTTGTTTAGAAGAAAAGAGCGTGATAGCCATCCGGCCTCGGGGCCTTCAAAGGACGGAAATCCCTAATATTCCTATGAATTTCATCAGGTTGGGAATATAGGATAGAGACTAGGCATGTTCAAGGAAAGGACTATTTTGATAGCACTGCATCATACTCCTAGATGGAGGACGCATATGTGTTGACGTAGCCTGAAACAATTTTTTAAAAGCATTGTTAATATGTTGGATTAATGGCTCCCCAGTAAGCCATAATCTCGTGTCATCTTTTAAAGTAACAACCCGCAATTGACTTTGCTGTTGGATGGTTTTAAGGTGAAAATATTTAGTATTTGCATCTCCATAATTTAATTACATGATTCTAGATTTGAGTTGCCAATATAAATATTCTTAGTGGAGACAGTGTTATATTCTTGTGTAAGCTGTCGTAAACGCATCTTCTTTGCTTCTGTATTATTCTGTTCTATATACTAGTTTTAGTTTCTGCCGACTTTGGATCAAAATAGAACAAAGACCAAGGTCAATCTATTATTCTGGTTTTAGTAGATGAGAGTTTTCTAAGCCGGCCAAATTAATTACGAAGCAAATATGTGTTCCAGTACTTCTAGTATCCTAGGTCAACTGATTTAAATTATTTATAATATGCACAAGTGATGTATCAGCTATCAAGGACGATGCTCATCAGTTGCACTAATAAAACTAAAATCATATTGCATAATAGAATTGAAACAGTCAAGTATTCTAGACATAAAACAACATTGATAAATTAATAAATTATCACAATGCCATATTAGTGGTGAGTTTGCTCTTAAAACAAATAAAGGTGCTCAAAATTAAGAACATAACAACAAACAAAATAATGATGTTGAAGAGTGAAGACCTAGCTATCCAATGAATTACCTTGAAAATTGTTCAAAGCTCATGATTTGATGATAATAATTTTCATAAACTTCCAACTATTTGGTAAAAATTCAAATGACCCATTAATTATCATTGTTTTAATAATATGATTCATTAAGTTTTTAAATAAGCCCACTAGACTATTAAACATATAATATAATGTGATTAAAAACATGTCATATATATGATGAGTTTTAGTTAGTTTAACTGGTAAAATCTTTTGTCGTATCAACTAATTAGTATCTTAATTTAATTGTAAAAAACAATCATCATACACCGGACGACATAAATTTGAAATTCTATCGTGTTTATAATATTTATAATAATAATAAAAAAATAGTACGCAATTTTCTTTCAAACCAATAATTTATATCAATTTAGGGTTTGCGATCTTGTCAAATATTACACAAAAGAAGAATGTTTGGGGGAACTTATCCAACTAGATATGCTGATGATGAGAGCATGCAAGGCCTAAGCAGTTAGGCATGTCTTTATTATGCCATATATGCAAGAGGAACTGGTTGTAAAGCCAAGCTAAACCTTGAGGTCCTTTTCATTTCTTATACATATGCTGGCCTAGATCTTTGATTCCCTCAAAAACTATAATGAGCCAGGCCGATATCTATGTGTGTTTGTGTTTGTGTTTGTGACGTGTATATTAATCAGCTCCATCTGTGAGACAATGAACACATGTGGCTGCCACGTGCCTAACAGTCGAAACAGTCACCCACCTGGCCACCCACACACTCAGCCTAGCTTTAGCTAGTTCCCATGTACTCGTCATGTAGTGAAAGCGGAGACTGTTCGTAGTACACTTATATATAGAGATAAACTTTTTGTTTATAATAAAGTTAAACTCTGAAAATAAACTCTTTTTTTTTTAATGACTTATTTGGACCCCGAGAGAGTAAAAACATAATAGAGTTAGCAGGAAATTAGATAATTAAGTATCTACTTTACTTCTCCTCTTTCTCTTCAATTCAAGCAAGTCCTTAATTTTCATATATAGCATATTCTTCCATTATACTAAATTTGTGTCATCTATATAACATCATGTTATGACTAAACTCAAGTTAAGGGAACATTTATAATTCTCTTTTTTTTATCTATTCTGATATTAATTCTCCAATCAATAGGGAGTTGTTATGGTTACGATGATAATAGGACTTCCATGAATAAAATCACCTATACTCATGTTTTTTAGGTAAGTATTGAGCTTACAAGTTTCGTGCACTTATTTCCTTCATTCACTTTTCATATTTATGGACAAAGTCACGTATTTACTTTCAGGTGGAAAGAGTTAATTATGTGTTTTTAAATGTATTTGGCTAGAACATTCATTGTATAAGGTTATAACTCTCATCCATCACTCTCTTTCATTCATTGTATTATTGGGGTAGTTTTGTATGAGTAATGCCTATGTTTATAAGATTTTTATGGAGAATTATTGAATACTTCGAGAATACTATAAATACTGTATTTAGGTCTTGCTCTTATTGGATACTCCGAGAGTACACGCTTTTCTTTTCACATATGAGTGAATCTCACCTAACATAGGATCCACCTCCATGTGAGAAGAAAGAAGTATACTCTCTAACTACCCAATAAATTTTCATCGTTTTATTATGTTCTGCTTTCTTTTCTTTTTAACTACTAAGGTGGAGTTTGGATTGCATTTACATTTGGCGTCTTTTCATCTAGCGTTTAAACAATGGGTCCTGTGAATTATTCATGGGACCCACAAGTACAGAATTCAGCAAAATTTTCATTAAAACTGGGTCTCACGGCACTATTCACGCATTTAAAAATTATTTTGTTACTGTGTTTTTAGTTTTTAGTAATCAGCAGTACCCAAACAGAACCTAATTAAGAATTACAAAACTGATAGGTGGTCATCAAAAACAACAGCTAAGATCTCCCAATGAATTGGATTGGGAAATGCCAGATGCCAATAAGATTGGGATGGTTGTCTAGGAAATAGGAGAGGTCAATGAAGAGTGTGAGTGAATAAAAAAAAAATGAACGGTGTGAGTGGGTCATTCAAACCTACACAAAGCCCGAGGAAGTGGGTGGGTTGACTGACATGTTGAGAGCATTGCCCACGGAGGCTTACGCTTACCTGCAAGGAATAGTAGTTTTAGTACTTGGCGCTTTTCAAAGCTTTTTTTATTACCATTGAATAATGCTAGCAACAACAATGCTACACAGCCAGGCACACACAACAAATTTATAATAATAATAAAATCACTTTTTTTATTCTCTCACAATCAAAATTACTAACATATGAATCTCAATTAGATGTTAAAATTATTTTTATTATATATCTATCACAATAAATTTAATCTAGAGTACAATATTTTTTAAGTTAGATCAATATTATCTTATCATAAGATCACCATTGAGTATTGACATAACTTTTATATTCATTAACAACATTAATCGTTACAAAAAAATAAAATATTATGAGAATGACTTATTAAAATAATACTATAAGCTATTTTCGAGTGATAAAATGAAAATTATAAATTTTATCATGTTCATTTTTTTAAAATTTGATATATCATCAATCATATCATATTAATTTAAATATCTATTTATTAATTACAGTATGGGACATGATCTTGGGTCTACTGGGCCTTGGGCCTTGGCCCGAACAATCTCTAGGAACATCACTAGGCCCAAGTCTAATGGTAAGCCCATTTCGTTTTGGATGCATGATAGACAAGCACATACTGATCAAGTATGACTTGATAGGGGATACATTTACTCAAGTCAGCCCATGATCTCGGCAGCTTGGTATTGCCTTGGGGTGTATTGCTGCCGAGCAATCTTTTGGAGGCTGGAACCAGTACCAATGTCATTACTACTATTTCCAATGAAGCATATTCATTGGCAGGAATGATTAAATCAAATCCCTCCCACATGAGTGAGATCAGAACATAATCATAGACACTCTACCAACCTCAAGCTATAAATAGGGGAAGTGAATAAAGAGAGGGGGTTCCTTTTGGCAAAATGAAGATAGAGAGTGAAAGAGAGAGAGATAGCATTGTCCATAAAGTGAAGTTTGAAGGGGTGAGGAGGGAAATTCATAGGGGCTAAAAGGGTGCAATTAGCACACATGGTAAGGAACTACCCTTGGTAGGAAACTCAAAACCCATGCTACAAATAAATTATGAATCCAATCCTAAGCCCAGTCCATTAGGGAGATTTTGGGTACATACAATTATTATAATCAATCCGAGTTCTAATAGGACTACCTCTTAATTTGCTAAGGTCATAATATAGTAATAGATTTAGGTTTTTCTCTTCCTTAAGGGCACTACTTTTTTTAAGTGAATAAGCGGTCTCCCTTCCATGTGCTTCTAGCTCAACAAGTTGCTTTCTCGCCTAGGCTTTCTTCCTAAAAAAAAACTAGGTTAAGTTTCTCCTTCACCTCCATGATTTTTGTAAGGACACAAAAATCAGGCATTCCAAGTTCACTTAGAACAGTGAAATTAGTGCAGCCCAACTAGACCCAAATCAATAAATATTTGAAAGAGAGTGGGTTAAAACAAAGGAGAGGGGGATTAGCCCAGGAGCAACAATAGGGCCAAAATGACTAAATATCAAAGTTTATGTATATATAAGGCTTATTACAAGCTTACCCGAGAAGGCAATTCTTACACAGAATGGTACACTGTTCACTTTCTTTCTCTCAATGTTCTTGTTCTAATTCCTATACCTATAGTATTTGTTTTTCTATCCCTTTCTCTAGAAGTTCCCTTCCTCTTATATATTCCCCAGCTTATTGCATCCTGGCCCTTCATTTCCCATCTTCCAAATTCTCCTTTGGACACTTGTCCACTTAAACTTCAGGTGAAGGTGGTAGAAGGAGCTGCTTAGTTATGAATTTCATTGTTCAGATCATTTCATCATTAATGCATCCAATAAAACTATTGCCAGTCATTCAATGTGGAGGAATTAGATGAATTTTCACTGGAAGCTTCCTTTAACCACTCTGATCCTCAATCTAAACACTATTCCCTCCATTCGGAATTCCAGGAATTATTTTGTCTCTTCTCCTCCTTTAAGTGCTCCTCTAGTGAGAGCTACGCCTTTTTGCATCCCTCCTCGGTCCTCGAGTGCCCACAATCCACAATTTCTATTTGTTTTGTAGGGTTGCGAGTCCTTGCCTTTGTGTTCTTTGGACTAGCCTTGGCAACAATCTCATGTGTTTGTTCCAAAGAGTAATCTTCCCACACAAGGGCTTGTCCATCCTACTTGAGAAGGTACCTATAAATGTAGGTATAGTTTCTATAAAATTGAACATCTAGCTTGTATCCTACCCATTTATGGAAGTCCTACCTTATTTTATATGTTGTGCTTTTTGAGGCATCTCAGTTAAGGATGCATACATGAAGGTTGTAGCCGCTTTCAAAATAGCTTTCCTTCGCAATAAAAATGATGTGAGAGTCAAACAATTCCTTAAATCTATCCCTCACCTGCTCAGGATTGCGATTGGTTTAACACAATCATATAAATTTAATTTAAATATTTATTTATTAATTATTGAAATAATACTAATTATATTATCACATTATTATTTTTTCAAATTGTTAGTTCATAACATTTTCCATATCTTTTATAATTTTTGACGATGAATTAGAATTTAGAACAATATTTCTATATGGATTTAGCCATTTTTTTGCCCCGCCCTGCAATGAGGATCCAATTGCCAAATCCCCAAACTGCCCGACCCAACTCTTATTTTGGCATTTTTCACTAAAACTACAAAAGGAGGCATCAACTTTTTCATTAATACCGACTTTATCCTCATCCTCCAACCCCACCTTTAAAATGGCCAGAAAAGCGGGAGTCACTGTTAAAACCCCATGCTCTCTTTCTCTCTCACTCTCACAAATGTAGAGACGAGAGGAGGCTCTTTGAGAGTTTCGAAGCTGTTTGGACAGAGAGAAAATTTTAGAAAGTAAAAGAAAAAAAAATAAAGTGAGGTACGAATTTTCCGGGAAATCAAAACATGGCGACGGGGATAATGCAAGAGCAGAATAAGCTGGAAAAACACATTGATAAGCAAATGGGTTGCATGTCTGGCTTCCTTCAGATCTTCGACCGCCATCAGATTCTCCCCGGAAAACGTTTTTACTCAGCCAAACGCCTCCCTCCCGCTACGGTGAGTTTTCTCTTTCTCTTTCCCTTGTTTTTAGATTCTCTGTTTGGTAACTGAGAAAATGGAAGGAAAATTGATTTGTATGCACATTTCGCAGGCGGTGGAATCAACACCAGAGTCGGAGAAGAGCGTGGTTTCGGCTTCTCCGTCGGTATCGAAAGAATTGGAGAAGCAACAACAAGCTAGATCGGCACCATCGCCGGAAAGACCGAAGCAGCAGAGTCAGCTACCAGAGCTCCGATCTCCGATGCCGGAATCAGCAACTCCTTCAGAGACACCTCCACCTCCGACGAAGTCGCCGCTTCCTTTCCCGGTTTTCGAACTAAAGGAAGGCACGAAGTCATCGTGGAAGTTCTCCAGAGAAGCTCCGAGGCTCTCTTTGGATAGCAGAGCTGTGGTTGACGCGAAAGGAAGCTTGAAGCCTCGAGAGATCCGTACAAAAGGTGCGTTTTTGTCGTCGAATCGATGCGAAGCAGTGGAGAGCGATAAGCAGAGTAATAGTAAGTCTCCGAGTGTGATTGCTAGGCTCATGGGACTCGAATCGTTAAAGGATTCGGATCCGGAACCGGTTAAGAAAGCGGAGCTCCGGAGATCCGCGTCGGAGTCTAGAGTTTCCAGAGATCTGTTCCAGTACGGCAACAACTTCAATTTCCAGGTGACGAGGCCAACGAATCAGAATCTGAATTCACAGAGTAATAACGCTTCGAACAATGCGATCAGAGAGAATGTAGGCTATGCAGTAGCTAACGAAACGCACCGTTTCGGTGATAGACCTGTACGGAATCATAATCATAATGTGAAGACTGAGGCGGCTAGAACGGTCTCTTATAGAGGAATGGCACAGAGGAAGAGTTTCTTTGATTCAGCGGACTTCTTTCCAGAGCAAGCAAAACGGGGCGTTTCGATCTACGGAGAGATTGAGAGGAGGTTGAGGATGCGAGGGATTGAAGAACCGTTCAAAGATTTGGATACTTCGAAGCATATTCTCGAAGCTCTGCAACTCAAAGGCCTTTTGCATTCGAAGAAAGCTAAAAACCAAATGAGCCACCAGAACTTCGTTTACGATCGGAACGGCGAGTCTCCGATCGTCGTAATGAAGCCAGCAAGGTCTCCGGCGAACCGTATTAGTCGTGGTGGAAACGAATCGCCGCCTTCGAGCTTCAGATCGAGGCCTGGTCCTCGCCGGAATACAAATGAGGTGTCGCCGGCGGTGAGTCCGAGGCGCGACTGGCCGGAGATGGATCGGAATGGAAGGTACCAAGCGAGAGGACGAAATGCAAACTCGCCAACTCGGAGTGAAAGCAACGTGAGGAGCCCGAGTCGAAGGAGAATTGACTCAGTGGAAAACAGAAGAGTCTCTCCGGTCCAATCTCCTAAGATAAGTGCAAGGAGAATTGGATCATCAGATCAACCAATCACAAGCCGATCACCGCGAATGAAGAAAGCAACGGCTGAGATTTTTCAAAAGGATGATAAGGCTTTCAGTAATCCAGCTGAGGATGAGTCATACTCATCCACCACCGTTTCAGAGAGCAGTATTAGCACTTCTTCACAAACCGATATAGAGGTACATCATAATTATTATTATTAATAATAATGCATTACATTAATTAATCCTTGAGATTATATTAATTATTATTATTAGTTCTAGTTATTAATTTTAATGGGTTTTTTTTTTTTTTTTTGGTAGAGGTTGAAGGTGGAGGAATGCAAGGAGGGGAGGAGTTTATTGGAGAGGTGTGATAAGCTGCTTCACAGTATAGCTGAGATAACTGCGACCGAGTTGCAACCGAGTCCAATCTCGGTGCTTGACTCTTCGTTTTACAAGGACGAGTCGTCATCGCCTTCTCCAGTGATGAAACGGAGCATTGATTTCAAAGGTACCAAAATAAAATGACAGACAGACACTTGGGGGTGTTTGGTGTGTGTTTTTGAAAATAATTTTTCAGTTTTTAAACAATATTACATATATTTTCATCTAGAATTTTTCATTTAGATATATTTTTACAAATATTTTTAATTAATAATTTTTAATTATTAAACGCATGTACTAAACATCTCCTAAATTCTGCGTATGACCATTCTATGGGTGACGTTTGCCTTTGGTAACTTATAGTTCTTAGGCCTACTCGTGAGACTCTCTAGTTGTTCTCTGCATTGAATTATTTATTATCATTGACTTCTTTTCACTTGGGGTGAAACTGCAATGAACCAGAGGTACACAACATTTCTACAATTTATCCGTGGGTTCTTAAAAGAAAACCGGGGTTAAAAGGGTTAATATATTATAGTAAGTCTATTACAAATGTTTGCTGTGCGTCACATGAGGTGAGCAAGTTCTCCACCACAACCTTTGCATAATCAAAAGTTACAAAAACATGGTGTCCATAATATTGTTATTAAAAAAAAATACCAATATGATTTTTGCATGGGTTTATGTTGCACAGCATATTATCTCAATAGTTTTTAAAAGAATTGTGAAAATTGTAGTGTTTTCTATCTTATTGAACATATGCTTTACCTCCTCTCAAAAAAAAAAAAAAGCTTTACCTTGATAACTTTTTAATTATTGTAACCTAAGTTCTGTAATTAAATTCACATGTGCTTGCATTGATGACGTTGTAGTGTTTTTTTTTTTTTTTTTTTTTAATTTGAAATTATTATATTTAGTACTGACGTAGGTGGAATTAATTGGGTAGTTTTGTCCAGTTCATGCTAACGGTACAGTAGGTGGGAAATTCGAAATGTGCCATAAGGGGAACACACTGAACAGTACTAGTACTAGAGAGCAGAGTCACGTGGTGGGAGTGGATGGGTTTGTGGTGGGATTATTGATTCTTATTACGACGGCGTATCCTAGGCAAACAGAATAGATGAAGTGTAACTATTAATGTGTATTATTCAACTTTAGATTAAATTTGAAAGGGATGGAGACCTCTCTTTCTCTGAAAATTTACCTGATGTGAGAAAGTGTAACGAAACCCCGCCGTACATTGTACACTGTAGCTGGTTGCAAAGAAAGAATATACCTGGCTGAAATTGACTGACTGGTATGGTGTGTGTGTCCCTTCGGAGAACCCCAATAGATCGGAGTAAATTTATTAGAGCCATTTTACGTTGCTTTTGGGTTTTTGTTCAGGTCAGACCCTTTTTCAAGGTCCGTACTTATGTTAACTATATATAACCATTTCGTTAGGCAGTGTCATGGAAACCTCTTATGTCGTTTTATGAAGTCTTGAAAACAAAAGGACGTATTCATGCATTCTTAGCATTAGCTTCTGAATTGACTTGACTGACTCATGTACACTCTTAAACATTAGACCAGTTTATGTCACTCTTGGTTGAGTCAACTTCATCCATTGTCTTGTTACCTTCACACTGCATACTGTAAGATATTTTAAACAATTAATGTTTGTATTATAGTGTCTGATTTTTTTTTTTTTTTTTTTTGGGGTATATTTAACAGATCAACCAGTTGAATTGGAAGATGATATTTGGAGCCTGGCAATGTCATCCTTGGAATCAAAATCCGATGATTGTGATTTTGTCTACATATCGGAAATCCTCCGGGCTTCAATTTATTTACCCGAAGATGCTGATATATTCCTATTACTAGAGAAGCAACAATATCTGAAAGGAAAGGACACATCTAAGGTTTCAAGACTCCAAAGAAGGCTAATTTTCGATACGATCAATGAAATTCTTGACCGAAATGGACAATTGCCGCCTTGGAAGCCCAATTCATGGACGAGCTCTGCTTCACTGCAACAAATTTGGTCAGAATTTCAGAGGATTCAAGAGAGGGATGAATCAGAGGACTTGTTTGAGGTGATTTGTGGTGTGTTGAGAAAGGACTTAGTAATGGGGGATACCATTAGTGGATGGGTGGACTGCCCGATTGAGATGTCTGAAGCAGTTTTGGATATCGAACGGCTGATATTCAAGGATTTGATCGGCGAGACCATTGGAGATCTCGCTGTTCTTTCCGGGGATTGTAATAAAGTCTCAGCACTTCGCAGGAAGTTGGTGTTCTAATGAAAGTGAGGGAAACATAAGAGGCCCTATAGTTTGTTTTTGGCGCGCTTTCTTTGGATCCTCGCTTTCTTTGTGTTGATTATTGTTTTTAGGTTTTACTATTAGGTTTAGTTTGACCACTTTTTTTTTTTCTTTTTTCTTTTTTGGGTTTAAAAAAAAAAGTTATGGAAAATATCTATGTGCCCCTGAAGTCCAGGCAAAATCTAACTGTCACTTTTGCAATATGTAAAAAGGTGGGATATTTATTATTATCTTTGGAACCACAATTGAAGTTATGTAGAATTGCATGTGTGTGTGTCACTTTTCAAGAATATAGTATTATGTTTGCATTTCAGTAAAAGTACTTTCGGTCATGTCTCCCATGCCTTTAGATAATCAAAAAAAGGTTAAGTGAAAGTGAAAAAGAAGGCAATGTTTTCAAGATTAAATTCTTCAAAGCTAAGTTATAATGCAGTGTTTTGTCTGAGAGTGAATGCTAACCTATGGGTAATCATTTCTTGGCTGTTGCTGAAAAATATGATCTAAAAATCACCAAGTCCTGCGGGCTCTAACATCCTAACAAATTTAGGTGGCCTTAATCACTATGCATGGCCCATTGCTACAGTATGATCAACCTCAATTATGTTTAAATTTCTTTCTTATTTTTATAAGATGAGAGTTGTAATTTGTAAGTCACCCACTTTGAAATAACTTTCTTTCATCCAAAATTATTTCTCCTCACAATGTTTGAAATCAACCTCTATATTAGTCTTTATTTATGACAAAGAAACAAGTGTCACTCCATGACAGAGACCCCTGGTGCCCCATTAAATGAGGACTGCTCTATTAAAATGATAATTTAATTGACATCAAATGGAAAGATAAATTCTCTTTTTTTTTTCCTTACTATATAGGGGAGGGGATTTTAATCAAGCTTCTCTTCATGAGATAGATCAAAACAGTGTTACAAATAAAGGAAAAAGTAATATGCAGAATGCAGTTTCAGAAAAAATTTTAAACAGCCTCTGATTCTTGTATGCATGACAAAAATCCATCAATAACAAGTATGCATTCATTGGCGAACTCAACTACTTGGACACGTCTTTCTGATGACTTCATTTCACCTGTGCAACAGAAAAATATTGATGGTTTTATAAAAAAAATATTTCTCTAGAATTTTAAAGCCATTCGATATAATAATAGAGCAGGCAACAGGTCCTTGTTCATAATAACAATGCCATATTACAACTATTTATACAATTTTTGCTGCAATTCATCACGGCCAACTTTTAACAATGTTAGCAAGTTGTGGTAGAAATTGTATAAATAGTTGCAGTAGTAGCATTTTTCTGTTCATAAACATCATGGAATAGTGGGAGGGAACTAATTGTGGGACTGTGAATAGTGAATAGGAATTATTTCCGGGGGGCCAACGTACATATTGGCAGAAACCCTTCAGTTGTATTTACAAGGCACACCAATTAAGGGGCATTCATTTCCCCTTTGGTTTCTCCTATGTTATTATATAATGCAGCTGTATAAACAGGACAATTAGAAATACACGATTGAAACGGATTTTCGGTGCAAATTAAACAAAGTGGATAAGCTAATGGAAAAATGTTAATCCAAACCCACGTTAAGACATATGTTGGGTCAACCTGTTGTTCACACTTCACAGACAGGTTGAGTTAAGTCTATCTATGACAAACTCTTACAATGCCCCTAACACACACTGCGGTTATTGATTCTAGGCTGGCAAACGAGTCAATGTTTAAGTCTTTCAAGCACTGGTACTTAAGCCACATTTTTCTTCTCTCTCTTTAATGAGCCAATATGGCAAAAGCCTTGCTACCTATTAAATTGGGTATGGCCCATCAATCAACACATTTTTCCTATTGCTGAGGCCTGAGAGTGGTCTGTGGTCCATTAATCATTCATGCCAAACACTACCTGATGTTAACACTTATCCTTTTTAGAGTTTAGACCATAACAAAAGGGAAAAAAATGAACTCTTTCTTCCAAATCTAAATTCATTCAATCTGCAATGTAGCATGTGGGATTGGATGGTTAAATTTGTACACTCAATCAGTGTTTATCCATATCTTTGAATTTTCTTCCTCAATGATGAAGAATGGTACCACTATGGGCTCATATGTTTCTGCCTTTGGTTTGGCAATTTTTGATCACGCCATCGATAATAATGGCAATGAAAAAAAAGGTTCAACATGGTGGGGCTGGTTGAGAAGAGCTCAGAGCTACCTCAGCACAGTTTTTCTCCTACTTGTGGGCCTTAATTTCTCTTCCTATTTCCCCTCTCCATGGTACGCCCTGTTGTCCATATCCCGGCTCTTCAAAACAATGCGCCAGCCCATCTCTCTCACTCTCTCTCTCAGAAAATGGTTTTTTTTTTTTTTAATTTATAAATTCAATAAGTTTAGGAACACAATATTTATAAGAACTTTTCTCATAACTGTTGACACTTGACATGCCTTGTTTTGATTGGTATATAATAAAAGTAATGTCAATTATAGACCCATATAAAAGTGATGCTATTTCAATCGTAAAAACAATTAAAAAAAAATTTGTTGTGTTCCTATTTACTTACAGTTATAAATCACATGCACACTATTAACACACCAAAAAAAAAAAAATAAATAAAATCACATGCAGACATAAACTTTGATTGGAGAAGCCAAACAAACGGTGTTTTCTGCCTCCTTTATTCAATCAGTAATAAGTAGGGATGTTTAAAAGCAGAAGAAGCTAAAACCAAGAGTTTCTCAAACAAGGCAAAAACTGGGGTCCTTGTCATCCTAAAAGGGCACAATCATATTCATATCTATGTATGTGTGAGAGATGTGGATGGGTGCACTGGCAGAGGCACATGCCATTGCTATGGGTTTTCCTTCCATTTAAGTGGTACATCTTTTATTTTTGGGATAATAACTTGGTGACCTCATATGTAAAAAAAAACCTTCATTGAATCTTGTCCAAACCTTGTTCTGATTTGTTGTCATTATCATCCTCATTGTTGTCTCCTCAATTGGGTCCTGTGCCAGTTGATAATTTTGGCTAGACTGTGTGAATCCATTATTGGCCATTGCTTTGTTGTGTGAAGTTAGGCACTGAAGCTCAACCCCAAACTCATGCCAGTGTACTCCCCAATGAAATGAAACTACGGAAAGAAACCTGGTCCTGTTGTACTTGGTATGAAACAAAAAGCTAACCAAAATGTTTTGTTGTATATGGTCTACTTCTGACTACTACCAAGTTTTCAGCTAACGGGACTAACTGGTCTATTGAATCATTGATTAGGATTTAGAAGCGTTATGCTCTAAGTCTGCAAAACCAAAACTATTAGCATTTTACATCTTGAGACTGTTTATGTGCTTTGTATAGTTTACTCCTTTGAGAGAAAAACACATATTCCTTCGACTTTTTTATCTACATTATTAATAATAATAATTTACTCTCATTCAAAAACATAGTGGAAAAGGTAATGATAGGAAATGAGGAGGGCAAAGTGAAAACTGAAAAGGATGGCTAGCTAGAAGCGAAGTAGTAGGGCTTAAGCAATGTATGGTAGTTGATGAGGCTTCTCAAATTCACAATTAAGCTGAAGGTTGTCTGGCAAATTTATCCAATAGCTTAGACCTGCCTACATCACTATGACATCCATATTACAACCTAAAAAATACAAAGATCAACCACATATGTATGTGTGTTTTATTTTTCTTTTTTAGTACCACTTTATTATTTTTGAAGTCACAAATATGACTAAAAGGATTGCCATGACAATTTGGATCAAAATGGAGCAAGGACTTGATGATATAATATATTTAAGGAGAAATTCTAGTACCATAAAAAGTTTCATAACTTTTGTCACAATTTGTCATGTGGTGAGTTGTGAGTGGTGAAGGTGTGGACCCACATAAATCCACTACTTTTATTCACCGCTCAAAAGTCGCTAGTCGCCACATGTTAAATTGGAAAAAATTATGAAATTTTTTATGGTATGTTCCTATTGAAGCAATCGATTTTTGTAAAAATTGGTTATTAATAACATTGTCCCCTTTGAATACAAGTTTCATGGTCATGATGGGCTTTGGGTTCTTTTGATGGGGAGACCAACTAAATCCAGTTTATTTGAGCAAAAATAATAAAAGAAATAATGGGCCATCATAAATGTTTTGAACAGAAAATTTTCAAAACGAGCCCATAAAAGAATGAGTGGGGCTAGTGGCGACTAATATTAAACTTTTCCTAATGTCAGACCAAGAAGGAGGTCTATATTTAGGCCTGTTCCATGAGATCGACACGAACTACTATTTACAAACATTTAGCAAGTTGGGGTATTTGGGCTAGGATTTTTTTTTGGGTGCTTTTGTTTTGATTTCAATATCAAAAATTCAATTTGATATGGGTCCTGACCCAAGCCCTGAAAATGGTCCGGGCCAAGAAAACCCAGCCCTGAGTAGATCCTATAGGCCTAAGTTTAACTCACAATAGCCTAAAATGTATTATGTATATATCGGGAAGGATGACCAAAACAAATTTGAGCAGTTTCAAGTTTTAACCCCAAAAGCAACCCCAAAAACATAAGAGCAGAATTTTCATCTACAATTCTCTTTCTGTGGTATTTTTCTATTCTCTTACGTTTTTTTCTCTTACATATATATAATGTGTTATTCTTTTATCAAAAATTGATGTTATTGTTTTGTTTTTATTCTTATGTATATTGTCTCTCCTAAAGAGGCTCACCTTGCTCTCACTGGCTCTAGTCTTGTTTCCTTTCGAATTAGTGACACTATGAAATAGCATATATAATCTAATACCATTTGGATAGCTGCAAATTAGTCATTTCATATGCTTAGGTTTGCAATGTTGACACATAATTAATCTAAAAGCTTATTTTTCTGGACTTTTATAAATAAAAAAATCTGAAAGCCTATATCTTCCCCTATGTGTTATTCATTCAAAATCAGTGTTAATAACTGGATTTCTTTGTGTGCCTTGTCATTTACCTTTAGTTGGCCTGACCAAAAAATTCCCCTACATGTCAAGTTGTGGTTATAACAGACAAAAATGTTTCCATTGAATATTCACAATATGGTTTTTCTTGGTTCTTGATAGGATCTTAAACCAGCATATAGCCTGTAAATAAGCCATCCATTAGAGTCATTGATTGACAATTTGGGGCCTCAGAGACTATCAATATGGAGGCATCTCCCTTCCAATTAGAAATTTCTCCACAACCAAGCTCCAAAGCTTTGATTGTATATATTTATAGATTCTACTGGAATGCCTATGAAATGCTTATATGGTTCTATTTGAGAAACAGAATACTTAAATTTTAAAAACATAAATTTGATGCTTCTCAATTCCAATGCTTATTTTGTTCCTAGTATTATTCACATTACTGTACTATACAATATCATATGCTTGACATCCCAACAAAACAGTTATATTTATGTGCCCTTAATGTCCAAACTGGTTAGCTGAGAATAAAAAATTATTCTTTGTAGCCCACAACTGCACCTTGTCCTTCCACTTGTTGTCGCACATTTGGACACCCAAGAAAAAAATTCAAAGCAAAATTATTTAGGAGATTTTACTTTTACATTGGGTCAAAGTGGGTCTGAGCACTCGGTCACTCTCCTAATCAGACAGAAAAGACTGCAGAGGAATCTTAGCTTGGTCACTTAATAACAGCACACAAATTGTGGGAAACACTCTTAGTCCACCTTTGCTGACCTTAAACCATATAATATATTCAGTCAAAACACTTCTCCTAACAAAGAAGCTAATTGGCTTTGCCATAAAGAGTAAATAATGAAATTCAGAAGTATCATCCCAATCCAAGCCTCATCAAAGGCGGCAAAGAAACCTCATCCTCTGAATTTTGAAGTAACCACTAATCACTACAGTTCCCCAAGTTGAGATAAATATGAAGTTGTAGCATTCTTTGACATCGTTTTTTTTTTATTTGGAGCTGTCTAGCTGGTCATGCACTATTCTGGATTTTTGCTTCATTTAGGTAGTGTCAGTGTGTCACTGCAATAATGATTAATGAGTCCCATTTGTATGAAGGAAAACTTCTTGATATGACACCATAATAACCTCATAGTTATTTCATGTGAGTTGTATGTTCAATTTATATATCTGTCCACTTATCATAAACCCATAATTAGATATTCAGTTGCTCTTTAACTAGTGAAAGTGTGAAACTTCATATTCGTTTTCCACCTATTTTTTTGGTCCCATCTGGGGGGTTGACTCCAGGAATCAATTTTCTAAAATGAGAGAGAAGACTATACTAACCACCTCTTACAGAACTCTTAGAAACAGGAACCTTGTAAATAAGGTACAATCTTTATTTGCCCCATCTTATGAACCCTGAAATTTTTTGCACCAATTGATGGCTGCTCCCACTACAATTTGGTCTAATGACTCTGGTCTAGGATCTATACTACAAGTTTTGTCTATCATGTAGGTTTTGGACAAACACCAGTAATCTTATTTCAAATTTCAAACTTAGAAACTGCCAATAAGAACTAGCCTATACAATACTTCCTCCTTCTGTAATAATAAGATGGAGGGTAAATTGTGTTTGAGATTTACTGTTTGGGTGAGTATTTTACCAATAAAAAAAATTTCAGATCCAGAAATTTAATATTTTATCAATTGCTATTTATTTGAATTCAGCAATGGAATGAGCATTAATGAACTTTAGGTCACAAAATAATCAAAAAATCACTACTCAGGGTTATGCCTTTACTGGATTCAAGTTCTCTGGACCCTTTTCAACAGTTAGAAGAGACAGATTATCTTGTGTTCCTGCTAAAGTCACAATAGACCCATGGTCTATGGCAATAAGCACTTGAGTAAAAAAAAAAAAAAACTTAGGTGATACTTATGATTACTGTAACATAACAAATTTAAGTTTGACATGTGACAGTAGTCATATATTCTTGTAATTGCATTTTTAATATTGCAACTCCAGTTCATTGGAGAAAAAGGTATGTATGTTGCTATTACCTATGCTTTCATGTATAGAATCTTTCATATCTTTTACTGTTCTCCCTCTCTCATCCACTTTCTCACAATCTTTGCATGGTCGCTTGATTAGGAAAGTCATTTTGGTTATAGATGCTCCAATAGTTGAATAGATAAGAATAACCTTTTAGCTGTGGAAGAATGATATGGCATTTCTTTTTAATTTTAAATAAAACTATAAACAAGTTAATTACATAAATAGTAAAATGAAAAGATTGTCAGCTGTCGAAAATAGGATATATATTTTCCAAAAAATGCCTCCTTCCAACATCCCTATGCTTTAACTGGAGCACTTCATGCCGTGTTTCTGTTTTGCTTTGCCTGCATGAATCATGTAAATAAATATGAGCTATAATCTAATTTCCAATAAAACACATATTATTAATGTTCCTCTATAAGCAGTGCCTTTGGTGTGTATGCCAAGGTCATTACAGCCTGCAACACTCTTCTTACATGTATGTATGTACTATCCACGTTAACTTTATATTTACATGAGAATGATATTGCATATATCTGTTACATAAGATACACCTAAGTAGCTGTTATAGCATGGCAATTTATGAAGATTTGAAGAGGTTAATAAGGGGGTCTTTGAAATATTACATAATTTATAGCATGGTTGCTTGAGTGCTGGATCATCAGTTAAATCCAGAGGCTCCTGACCAAATATCATCTGGCAACTCATATCCTCAAAATCTGCAAATTGGAAGTTACAGTATAGCTAATGTGAACTCTATCCACCAGAAGGATTCTCATAAAATATTGCCATTTTACTGATCAAATATATTGTCAAAGCTAGTGATCATATGCTTCCCAACCATTCCTTGGCACGTAGGAATGTTACTAAATGTTCAACTTAAGTCCTTTCAGTGGATGATTTGGATGCTTGTGATGAATTGTGTCCAAGCAATGGGTTATATGAGGATGATTGGCTTCGTGGGAAACAGACAAATTGAATTTCTTCCATTACACAATTTGGTGGCATATGGCTGTAATTAAGAAATCATGATGTGTAATTTACGGTTAGGAATTCAGCTATTAATCTCATAAGCAATAACATGCATATTCGTATGTTATTAATGTATGTGCTAGAATTCTCAATGAAATTGGATGGGTCTACTTGCAGCTTTGCACCCTCAGTGGCTTATTCATGGGGTCCTCCATTGACATGAGGAGCATGAAGTCCACTTCTTTAGTGCAGGTACTGTTACACTTCAAAGCAGAATTCCTTGTCTTTTGTTGATCTTAGGTTCATTCTCTGAATAGTAATTTTACTTAAAGTGGAAATTTAAGATTTTTATTAGTGCTGGGGACTTTTCCTATTCAAGTTTGTTATTAGTGCACATTGTAAACCTTCTATAGAAGAATACAACATACACCTCAATAAATTAAACAAGAAGGAAAAGTTACTTTTTAAATCCTATAATTTAGAGTGTAACAAATTAATTAAATATCTTAACTTCAAAAGTAACTAATTAAACACCAAAAATTCAAATCCTATAATTTAAACACACAATGCTATTCCACTCAATAAACACAGAAAATCTTTTTTCGATATTAATAAAATGGAGACTTTGTATCTATGAATATATGCAATTTAATAAAATTTTTCTAACAAACAAGAAGTTGATAATTTGGCTTATTACTGATGAGGTTTAAGGTAAGACTTAAAAAAGGGGATCCCATAAATATGCCAGAGGAGGCCTAGTACCACCATTTGAAAATGAATTAGTGTTTGAATATTTGATGGGTGCTTGGACCTGCAATCATGATTAAACATATGAAAGCTATAGATGAGGATTCTTACTAGGGACCATGTTAACTGGTATTCCAAAGGAGTCCTTGATAAAGGTTTGGGATGGTATCTTACAGAGATTAGTGCACATTCCCACACAATTGGTCTCCTCCAAAAACCTGCAATAATATTTTAGAAACAATATTTAAGGCTTATAACATGGATTATGCCAAGCATGATGAAAACATCAGTGATGATTTGGATATTGACAAAGAATTTGATGGTGATTCATGATGCTAATGATGGTTAAAGAGAAAAATACTCTAGGAGCAGCACAATCATTGGAGCAGATTTTTTTCGGCATGAAAGTGTCTTAGGTTGGTGAGGTGGGACATAGTTCTTAGGTGAAATATGTATAGTTTTGTTAAATTAACGATTGTCCCAAAAGACAGGGATCGAACTCAGAATCTCTTTCTCTGATACCATGTTAAATTACCGATTGTCCCAAAAGTTTAAGTTGTTAGGAAATAGTGAATTTAATCACTTAACCATAAGTCTATCACTCCCCTTCACTTGTAGGCCTAAACTTCCCCTTAATATGTGGGGGTTCAAAAAGTGAGAATTTAACATTTTAAATGGGAGGTAGAGTAAAGCCAGAGATTGAACTCAGAATCTCCTGCTCTGATACCATGTTAAATTACCGATTGTCTCAAAAACTTAAGCTATTAAGAAATTGTGAGTTTAATCACTTAACCATAATTCTAACAAGTTTAAACAAATAGAAGGGTGAAGCTAAACTTACCTGCACTTTTTTATGTGGACTATATTCATTTCTCTTCTTCCATCGGCTTCAGATTCCCTCACCTTAATTTGTGGAAAATATAAACTGACTCAAGTTAGAATTTAATGAACAATCTTATAAAAGCATCTTTTTTCTGATTGCTCTGCATGTATATGTGCATGATGCGTGTGCATGCATATGCTTGAGTAGTTGATCCAAGAAGATGAAATACTAACAGTTTAAGGCAATGTAGATGCAAAATTTGACTAGGAGCTGCTGCCATGATGGTGAATCACCCCAATATAAGTTACTGCGGGTCTGTTCATTTATGTACCTCTATGACCAGTTCTAAGCCCTCTAAACCTGGAATCTGTATTGGCTTTGAAGTTTGAAGGATGGTGTCAAAGTTTGTTATTTCCTGTTAGTTTGCTATACTTAATAAATGTTCTAGATTCAATCAGTCTTAAAAAATAACTAGAGAAGCCACTTGCCACATGAGTGTGTGACTTAGTTGTGGATAGAAGAAAATGTTGTGTTAGAATGCAATGTTTGCTGGAATCAGAGGGTCTAATTGTTGAAGTTCTTGGCTAGCCACGTCATCTAGCATATTATGCATCAATGCTCCACCTCCACTCAAACGAAAAGATTGGAAACCCAATTCATGGTTCAAAATAAATTTTACAAATTTAAAGATGAATCTAGTGACATGTCCATGTAGGTTCTTAAGTTATTAAATAGTGTTGTGCGTGAATCATGAATTTTAAATTCTATATGCACCTACCATATACGCATCCAAAGAAACAATTGGTTGACACATTTAGGCTTTGTAACGAAGGCACAATCCTAATGGGCAATGATTTGTATCAAATCATAGGAATTGGTATTATAAAGATTAAGATGTTTGATAGAGATGGGGAAGTTCTTTGGAGGTGTGACACATGTTTTGGATCTCATAAAGAATGTAATAACTTGTGTGAGTTTCAGGCATCAGTCAAAACTCATTCACACTTGCATTTTCTTAATCATGTCAAACTATCATGTGTTTCTGACCACGTACAATGAATAGGATAGTCTACCATGTAAGTGAAAAGTGATTGTAAATCCCAGGATTTTTACTGTATCCTTATTTTTGTTAGAAGTGTCGAAGTAATTTCCTTTTTTTTTTTTTTTTTTTGAATAAATATCTCAAATTGATTTCAGAAATATCTAAAAGTACTATTATGACCTTACCTCGCAGGGTCCAACTAGCCAAGCAAAAAACACAGTGGTGAAGGCTGCAAAATATTCCCTTGCAAATTTAGACGGTGGCAGCAATGTCCTTATCTGTCCTCCGTCACCACGCATGACATAAACAACAAGTTGTTAATTTAATAAGGTATTTATTTATTCATATAAAACAAAAACAAAAATACACTACATATACTATAATGACTAAACTATGAGAAACAGGGTAAAGAAATTAATAAAGCATAAACACTTCTTTAAAACTCAGTCTCAAAACAGAGAAAAACATATGGCATGCAATTCTGGCTCATTTGTTTTAAGCTTCCCTGATATTTGTTTGGTCGGCTCTTTTAGCAAAGCACCAATTAATAACATGTAAATAAGCTTCATCGTGCAGTGGTCATTTTGCTAACATTTTTCAATCAAAAAGTCTCAACACTGCTTGTGTATGGAAACATTTGTGTGTGGATTAGCCCACTTGCAAAGTTGATAAATAATACTGTTGTATCTAGAAAAGAAAAAAGAAAAAAAAAGAAAAAAGAAAAAGAGTCATAAACCTGAAATCTGATAAGCTTGAAAACATTGCTTCTACATATTTGTTTTGGGAAACGTGAATATGTGTGGATTGGCTTACTCGCAAAGTTGACAAAAGTGCAGTTGTACATAAACAAAAGTGATAAACCTGAAATCTGTGAAAACATTTGCTTCTTACATATTGGTCTTGGGATGGGAAAGGTGAACGCCACAAATCTTATCCACATGAACAAAATTATGAAACATAATTGGTTGCATGCATGAGAACAAATATGCATGTCGTTTTCTTCAACAAACCCTGCCCTTCTATGTAAAAGAAACAAGGCAAGTGATTAAATGGACTTACCAAGTAGAGTATTGGCCTTGGAAAGGCTCTCTCAAGAGCTTCAATGACAACCTCACGTTGTTGAATCGGATTAAACTTCTGTGATGCCACCCTAGCTGCCTCCACCAAGCTCTCATATCCACTCATGCCGTTCCTCAATCCTGCGCATACACAATTTTCAGAATCTTTCTTTCTTTTTTTTTAATAGAGAAGTTTACATGTATAAGAGAAATGAACCTGTTGCTGCTTGAACACTCTGGGATAGATGGTTTATGGCTATTAGATCAAACCATTTATCATTATAGACACTAGTCTTTCTTGCTTCTTGAGTTATGTTTTGTGAGGGCCTCGTGAGCACTGCATGAATAGGAGTACATACTGGCTTACATGTGTGCCTACGGTGAGACAAAGTTGAGAAAGGGCTCCTGCTATGTGAAAGAAACTTTGCATCCATTTGTGAGTGTGAGAGAGAGAGAGAGAGAGAGTTTGAATGAATAATGAATAGTTCAAATAGAAGTAATTTGTAGAAAGGCTTTGAGCAAATAAAAACAAAGGTTGAATGGTAGAGTATTTCGGAAAAGACCCATGCTAAAGATCCTGTGTGTTTGGAGCGTTGTAGAGATCGGCCATCATACATTCATGATGGGCTAAAAGATGGGGTTTAGCATTTTGATCCGTTGAAAACAATGCTTGACGCTTCCCAATTTACAACTTGTTGAATACGTGGCTTTAATTGCCATAAAGGTTTGTCAATTCATAATTGACCAAAATTTATTGGTAAAAAGAGTCCTATACTCCTTGGTGTAAGACCACAGCTGCTTTGAATAGTGTCTTTATACATAGCCAGGCTTCTATTTAATGCGAACCTAATTTATAAATAACTAAATATAGTGGGTTACAATTAAACTTAATTCAACCAATAAATTTTGTTTACACCAAAATCAAATGCTATCTTTTTCTTTTCTTTTCTTTTTTGAGAATACTAAGTGATGATTCAAAGAAAATCAGTAAACTGAATGCTCCGGATTTCAATGAACTAGTAATTGTTGGGGAGGCTTGAAAAGAAAAAGATATAAGATCAAAGGTGACCGGGATAAACCAGGCAAGAACCTTCTGATGCTTAAGTTAGTTTTTTCTCTGGAATGTTAGAATTTTAACTTTCGGAGTAGTGAGAACTTAATTCCATTTGATGTGGATGAGTGTTTATATAGTATGCTTTGGAGTGGTTACTTGTCTTGTAACTTCCTTGATATTTGTGGAAGTTAGAAAGTTCAAACTTAACTTCCACAACCGCTATAAAAGTTAGAATGTTCAATCTTATCTTCTACAACTGCCATTGGAAGTTAAGTACTTAATAAGAAGTTATAGCAATGAACCAGGATCTTGCTTATGTTTCAAAATAGTAACACGTGGTCCGATTCACAAGCTTTTGTGGATAAATCTTTCTAGAAATTTCCTAAGTGTTGGGGGGTCGTCCAAATGCTTTCTTGATGGATGACCCTTATGCCCATGGACGACCTTCCTTTTAGGGGTGACCATTCCTATCTTTCTAACCTGGACGACTCTTATAAGAAACTGACAGTAGTGTATATCCAAAAGGGCTTAACTCTTGGATATACAACATAGACTTTTTTTTTTTTAATAGGCACAACATAAACTTTAAACCTTTTTAACTCACACTCATTTTCCAATGTGAGATTAACCCACTGCTTTTTTTTTTTTTTTTTTTTTTTTAGAATAGTAAGTAACAAAAACTAACCAACAATCAAGGTTGTTAATCAGAACAGAGTTTGATACAAA
>NW_027069730.1:943078-946053 GCF_002906115.3 Quercus suber
ACTTACTATGTCGTTAATAGGGCTATGCTAACTATCAAAAAAGAAAAAAGAGGGCTGTGCTAGAATATACAGTGCACCATTTAAACAAGCGGCTTAAAAGTTGAACTTGAGATGACATGTTTAATTGATTCTTAAAAAATAAAAGTTTACAAATAATTAATTAAAAAAATGAGTTTTGAATGAACTCTTCATATTTTTTATTCATTTTAATTGATAATTTATATACACATTGAATCTTATTATAATTTCACTTTCAATCTTATTATCCTTCTTAGACGTCATTTGAATTACAACTCACTTAGTTGATTTTCATGTTTACACTCATTCGAGCGCTCTTCCCTTCTTGAGGAGGTAGCTAATATTCATTGTACTATTAAGTTGTGTTGTGCAATATCACTCTCATATCATTCGGTCAATAAAGATAAAAATAAATTAACAAGAACATACACATAGAAAACAAATAATTTATGTGATTTTGCATTTTGTCTACACCCATGAGTGACGGCTAAGAAGAAAATATAGAGATTACAATAATGACATAAAGACTCTAAAATGGTGCAAACTCCAAATATACTGAATGTACCCAAGAGTAACTCTCACAAAAGCGTAGAGCAAGAAAAAATCTTGGGGTAAAACTTAAGTATAGTTTATTAGATGTTATACTTTAGCTTACCCAATTTAATTTAACAATGTGGTGGCATTTTTCAATGAATCAATTTTATTGTCTTTGGAAAAGATAATATTAATCAACACAATCCATACGATTAAATCTAATTGAAGAATTTGAGGCACAACATTTGAAGAATGGTACGTAACTTTTGTTTGAAATCTTAACCACTATAATTTGATAATATATCATATTTGAGGTGAATGTGTGATATATATATATATGAGATATAAATTTTTTTTATCAGAGATATAATTTGAACTATAGCATTTGCTTCATAATGCTTACTCTTTATTATTAGGTTAAGATACAATTGATTATATATATAATAATAAATAAGATATAATTTGAAGGACAAAGTTTAACTACAAAATTGGTCGTAGTTTAAGGATACAACCTTACTCAATATATTTTTTTATTGAAGATGAATTTTGATAAATCTACCATTGTATTATACATTTTTCTTATATTCTTCATACTTGCAAAATTTTTAGAAAATTAAATATCAATAGTTATGTTATCAATAAATTGTTTAAATTGTAAGTTTTTGCAGTTCAAAATTATGCACAAAATATAAGCTTATAGATCATATGGTAAATAATATTCTATTGACACAAAATTTGATATATATATTAAGCGCGTAAAGAACATGCAATTCAACAGTTAGATTTTAAAAATATGTAGTAATGTCTATTTTATTGAGTATACAATCAATTTTGTAGCTAATATTTGTCAGAATTTGAACCATAGCAATTTCTTCGTGATGCTTACTCTTTATTATTAGGTTAAGATAGCAGTTGATTTCCTTCTCCCCTCTTCCCTTGTGTGTGAGTTAAATTATTAATCTCTATTTACCAAAAAAAAAAAAAAATGAAGAAGAAGAAAAGAAAAAGAAAGATAATTCACAACATATATTCCAATTTGTCATGTATGGCAAACATACTTTGACCAAACACAAAATTATGTATAATACTTCTGGTAGTATTAAAAGTTAAATATTTTGATAACCGTGTTAAAAATTAAAATATAAAAAAAGTATTAATAGTACTCCTATGATATCCTATAGTTTGAGCTTGCGACTCCTATGAGAACAGCAAACAAAGTAGAGTAAATAAAATAACTTATATATTAATTATAGTAATTGTAATTTCATAAAAAATATATATCTACTTTTTTTTTTAAAGACTTCTACTATCTACTAACTACATAAGAAGTGTAATATGCTTATGTACAATACTTTGATTTAGTCAAGCATTGTCTCTTTTGGGAGCGAAAAAATGTGTGTTTTTTGCGAGTAAAAGCAAAACTGTTTCTGCCTGCATGGGCATGGGCATGGACATGGGCAAGGGAAAGGATTTTCATCAGTCACATTCTTTACCTTTCTTTCCATAGATTTCCTCTCTCTCTCTCTCTCTCTCTCTCTCTCTCTCTCTCTCAAATCAAAATATTTCTGGACCTTTCTCTTATTTTCTTAGTCTCTTTCTCTACGAAAAGAGCAGTATATCTTGCATTGCGGGAGCAATTTGAACCAGATATTGACTTCACAAGCTTTCTCACCCCTTTTCTCTCTTGACTTGAAAAGCTTATCTAGTAACTATCATAATCACGATTGTCAAAATCCCGATTTGGATCCTACAATCCTACAATTTTATGATCCCATTTGCTCAAAACGATTTATATCTTTCAAGGATTTTTGCAATCGTTCAGGATTGGTAGGATCGTATGATTCTGGAGATTTCAAACGACCATGGTTTATTGTAACTTTCTTTAACTTGACAGAAGATTCAGTTTGACCTATATGAAAAATAAAATCCCAATAGACCAAGTTTTTCCACTCTAATGTAGAGAGAGAGTGTCAGTTGGACCCAAATTTTTAAAAAAAAAAAAAAAATCCCAATAGAGTATCACGTTTTGAGGTTTTTTGCCTCTTTAAATGATGCTTACAAATGGATGTAGTGATGTATGATAATTATATCAACTAGTCGCAGACCCACACGATGTGTGGGAATATATTATTACTTTTAAATTGTGATACGATGTATAATATGTTCTCTCTAAAAAAAAATAAAATTCTAAAATTATTTTTCATTTATCAATCTTTACAAATATATCTATAAGGACCAAATCTGAACTCCTAACCTACTACGTGGATGGACTTAGGTCCAAAAAGCCCAAAACAATGAAATTATAGAGAATGGATTGAAAAACTAGGATTTAGTTAATCAAACGAACACTAGAATAAGTTCAAATGATAAGAGAATGAAAAGAAGAAGATTTGCATTAAAAAAAATCATCATCGACAAGGTCA
>NW_027069731.1:0-2004 GCF_002906115.3 Quercus suber
AAAAAAAAAAGAAAGGAAAATGAAAGAAGAAGATGGTGAGAGCACAAACCAGATGGGTCTTCCAAGGAGATCAGAACAGAGCAAAATGAGGGAGCTTCAGTCGGAGTGAGGGAGTGTTGGACTGAGCTGAGGGAGAGGGACTGTCGGACTGAGCTGAGGGAGGCGTGGGAGGCTGAAGAAATGAGGGATTATCATATTAGGGTTAGATTATAGGTATTATATATATAGAGGGTATTTTTGTAATTTAAAGTTCCGGGTTTTTAAACGGGCCGGGTCTCGGGTTTTTTGATAAAACCCGAACCCGACCCGGACCCGCTTCGGGTTTTTTTTTAAAAACCCATACCCGACCCTATTCCTAATCGGACCGGGTAAAATCCGGCCCATTAGGGTCGGGCCGGGCCGGGTACCCGCGGGTCGGGCAAAAATTGCCATCCCTAGAGAGAATGACTGTTATCGTCAAGACTAGCCCCAGGTAGATCACCAAAATATTGAATTTCTTGGTGATGGATTGCCCCTTGATGTATAGTGTGATCCAAAGTGGATTGAAAGGAATGAAGGGGACCAAAATAGATATAATGGACCAAACTTGACCTAATAGACCGAATTGGACCCAGTGGACCGAATTGAACCAAAATTAACCAAATTTTGCTACGCTTCAACTTTGGATTGAAATGCTACGCTGATATAGTTCAATAAGAGTGTAGCAACAATAAATACTATGCTTCAATTTTTAGATATCGCAAAGTGTGTAATATTGCATACTTAATTTACATCCTAATAATTCTGTCATGACAAGGTTTTGTGTGCAAAGAGAGGAAGAAGTGAAGCAACTATCCATTTTACTAACTGAACTTCTTTGTCAATCATGGAACAGTTGGACATGCTACTTCAAAGTTTGGGCTTCACACAGAAAAAATCAGACTCTCAAGTCAGATGGTCTGTGCTTAATACTTATGTAGGAGCTTGCTTGGCATTATAGAAGATTCCATAGACGTTTCAGAATTCTAATTGACTGGAGCCCCACTAACATCTAATCGCCGTAACAGTAAAACTTTAAACTGATTTTAAGAGAAATAACTTGAAAATTATATATTTTTTTATTTACCCAAATCCATTCCCTAAACAACACTAACCAATTCCTGATGAATATTAAATTATTAATTAGGTGACTGAAAATTTTTAATTACTTTAATTTTCATTATTTTGTGGTATTAGTTCCTAAAGAAATTATATATGATCTACATAAACTCCATATTTGTATTTCTCATTGCGGCCCTTTAATGATGATGCAATTTAAAATCACGGAGAATATATTCAATAAGAAATATAAACGAAACAAAACAAGAAACACCGTAGAATTTCATTGACTTCAAAAGGAATTTACAAAAATATTCAGATCTTCATACATACAAGAAACATGTTTTTCCACCATGTGGTATAGACATACCCTAATGGCCTCTTAGGCATAAAAGAATGAATAACGGAGTAGACTAAACCCTTCGGTGACGCACCATCCGATCCATGTTATCGTCAGGCGTAGCCGTAAGAGAAGCACATCTTTTCATCCCAACCCGAACAACCTCCTTCGCCTTCTGATCATCACTTTGGGCAGTAGCAGCAGCAATAGAGGTCTCAGCCGTCGTCTCTGGTTTTTCAATATTCTTGGGCTTTGGTTGACGTAGACCAACACAAACGTCATAGTCTTCTCTATGCTGCTCGTTACCCAGGACCGCCCACGCCTTGTCCATGAGCCTGAGAGCCTCATGCGCCATTGGAGAGGAAAACTCGCTGGGATGCACCCACTTCGCCAAATTACAATACCTTTGTTTGATGAAGTTATGAGTGATTAATGGATGATTACCGGCCGGGAAGCCCAGGAGTGCATAGAGGTCGGTGTAACCAAGCTTGTTCTTCTTGAACTTGCCGGCGTGAATGATACACATCGCAATGTAGTAACGCTCCACTCCTTCAAAATACGGATCACATTGTTTCGCCATCTTTGCA
>NW_027069731.1:7888-23585 GCF_002906115.3 Quercus suber
TAAACAATCTTTTAACAGATTCCAGCTACTGCCTTAAGTGTATTCTTGACAGATAAATCAGGAAGACGGCCACTTCTTATGGTGAGGACATGGCAAAATCAACTTTAAGCCTATGGTGTGTAGTTTAGTTGATTGCATTAAAGTCTGCTAACTCTTGCAGGTCTCTGCCGCTGGAATGTGCTTAAGTACCTTCCTTACAGGCTTGGCATTTGCCTTTCAGGTTTCTGTTGAAAACAAATTCAAAGCTTCTCTGTCTGTTGTTCTGTTTTCCACATATATGAATGATCATTGTTTAAACCTTTTTGTTCCAAGCAGGAGAACTCCCAGTTGAAGGAGCTCACTCCAATCTTGGTGCTCATTGGGATCCTGGTAATAAGGCATAACCTGAAAGATGACCTTTCCCTTCTCCAGAAAATGCTAGAGATTTCTAAATATAATTTCTCACATTCTGTCTCATCTACACTTTATTGATCAATTAGAATGTTGGGGCTTGTTGGGGCCTGTGGGAATGGGAATTTCTGAGCTTATTTTGGAAGAAACTCACAGCAATGTTACTGCTAATTGGCACATTGATAATACAAACTACCAAAAACATGGTACCCTTTTGCAAGAAAAGAACTAAAAACATCTTAGTTGAATTTCCCAGATTTTATCTAGTCTATGCTTCAACCACAAATTAGAATGTAGAAGATTTAAAGCAATTAAGTTATTCAAAGATTAAAAGGTTGCTCTACATTCAATAACTTTCAGGACTAAAAAAAGCCTTTTTATCAGCTAAAGCTGCAATTACCGCAATGTTCATACTATGAGATTTATTATGCTTGTGTTTCTTTTAAATCCTTAAAAAGCAATAAAGGGGTGTTTATTATTCTATTTTACTTCACTTCTGGACTGAGGTTTTAGACATTGAGATGCTTGTGATTGACTGGCTAATAATCCATGCAGGGTTTTAGTGTAGCTTATTCATTAGGCATGGCAGGATTACCCTGGGTTATAATGTCAGAGGTATGTCGATAATTGAATTCCAAATTTATTTAAAAATTTGTTAACAGGAATTTTGCATAAACAAGCAGGTATATTGCACTAATTCAAGGATGAATGTCTATTTCAGATATTCCCTATAAATGTCAAGGGTACTGGTGGAAGCCTTCTGACTTTAGTGAATTGGTCTTGTTCTTGGATTATTTCATACTCCTATAATTACATGACCGAATGGAGTACTGCAGGTAATTGTTTCTACCCTATTAATTATGTTATGGAATGGATTAGTATTGAGTATTGACACTTTCACTTTTTTTGTTTCCTGATTACAAACACTTTCATTTTTAGTATAAGTTTCTTTGCTCTCTCTTCCATAATCATACGTGGATATTTTTGACATACTACATCAGGAACATTTTTCATCTACACTGGCATTTGTGGTTTGACTGTTCTATTCGTCGCGAAAGTGGTACCAGAGACCAAGGGGCGAGCTCTAGAAGAATTACAAGCATCAATTAATCATTTTCTCTAAACAAACAAAGTGAAAGTAATAACAGTTAAAGTTCATGTCGTTCATAGTGTATTATAATTGGAGTAATGTTATTACAAAAATTTGGAAGAAATCAGTTAAAAATTTTAGTGTGAGCAATTATATTTCCATCTTTTAGTGTTTGTAAAATTTATAGAGATGACACTTTTTGTTGTTGCAACTATGAAATACTTTTACAAGTAAAACCAACTTAAGACTTAAAAGGGGAAATGATCCAGGAGACGAGCCATCAATACGTCCTACAATATAAAGGATATTGTGATGTTGATATTGAGAAACTAGTGGCCCACTTCAGTCTTCACTGCAGTTGCCGCGAAATGACTAGTAATAAAAGCTTACACTTATCTGTGGTTCCCTCATTCATAGGTGGGCTTAAAGCCTCAAACTGCTTATTTGCTCAAATTTGATTAAATAATGATTAGAACATTCACTAAATTTAGTGAATGTTCTAATCATTTTTATACTTTAATCGTGTCTGAAAATTAATTGGTTGTTAAAATAATTTTAGACACTCCATTGCTAAAAAAATTCATCACAGCTAAAAATAATTTGATGAAAATAACCAAATTTGGGCACAGCATGAGTTCATTATAATAGTAGCTACAGTTGACTCAAAGTCTGCGGAGTTTTATTTTAATGATTATGGTGCATTTCATAACCCAAGTAGCAATAGTTACACGTTGTGCATACAAGACAACTAAAATCGTGTTTTTAAAAATATAATTTCAACAGAAGTGTGTGCGGCAGTATACTACTCAATATGTGCAACAATAATTAGCTTTTTATCTCCTAGCCAAAAGAGAAACGATTTTACTTTCTAGGTCCAAGCCTTCACACGCTAGAACTTTCACAATGGGAAAGATCGGAAATATTTCATAGTCAACATGCTGGATGATATATGGTACAGAGCAGCCTCATGAATTGAGAGTAAATAGTTACAAGCCAGAGTTGAAGGTCAAAGTTATAGTGTCTAGCTTCAGGCTTCTGATCCAACTTGAACATTGAGGGTCCCTTCGACTGAAATTGTCTAGAATATTGGTGATATTGAGAAAATATACGGGCTCCAAGCCCAAGCCCTTAGGCAAGATTGATACGGGCCATCAACTCGCCATGTGATGTTGGCAATGATATGGGCCGTGAACCCAATTGCTAAGTGACCAAGATTTGGGCTTGCAGTGAAGAGAAAAGGGAGATGGCCATGAGCCTCATTTATGATTTAGTGAAAATATAGGTCATAGGCCAATTCATGAAGTCCAATAAATACGGGCCATGAGTCAGTTACATGATATAGAAAAGATGTGAGCCAATGGGCCTATTCCTTGTGGGTCATGAGCCCAATTTGAAAAGGCATGAGAGTTAGAAATGAATTTGGTCCTTTTTGGGTTAGAAATGAATTTGGTCCAAGATCCATATTTTTCTTGCGTAAGTTAATGCTCACGTATCTTGGATTGCCCAAAAAAATTAAACCACTTGGTCTCAGCAAAAAGTGAACCTGAACAATGTAATGAACTTTAATCATTGATCTAATCAACGACATAAGAGATCCTAAAAGCCACCTAATTTGAATTATTTTTATTTATAATTGTTGCCCTAAGTCCTAATAATAATACTACTAATAATATTTTAATTATCTAGGTTGTAGACTTCTACAAATCAGAAATTATTTTTAGTTATAGACAAGACAAAGCTTTGCAAAAAACTAATCAATAATCATTACTATTTAATAAACCAAGTGAATTATGGGCAATGAGCCAACCACATGGCTTCTCAATGATTTTTTATCTTTTGCTTAATAAAAAGGAAGGGGGTCTTCAGTATGAGCTCATCGACCCTACACCACGTGACGGTAATAAATAATACCATGTGTACCACACGGGCCTTGTTAGAGCTATCGCTCAAACTGCTCTCTTTATGTGCTGAACAAGAAGTCCTACCATCAAGCTACACTCTTGTGTAGGGCTGTAAATGAACTAAGCCATTTATAAACAACTCAGGCTTGGCTTGATAAAAAGCTCGTTCATGTTTGTTTGTTTGTTTATAAACAAGCCAAGCTTAAGTTTTAGTTTTAGGCTTGTTTAATAAACGAGCCAAACCCGAGTAAAAAATATTGTTCATAAACAAGCTCGTGAATACTAAGGCTCGATACAAAAATAATAAAACAAGTTGAGCTTAGGCTTATTTATGTGTTTGGTAATAAAATTGATATGAGCTTGACAAGTAAACTCATATCTTTTTAAAACTTTAATTAATTATAAGTTAAGACTACTCATCCAAACCAAATAGGCTAGATAATAAACTTGATATAGGCTTGATAATATACTTATGTTGGATCTCAAGCTCAAAAGCATGATATTGAGTTTGAGTTTGGGCTTGATATTGAGCTCGAGCTTGGCTTGACTAATGAATCAAGCCAAGCCTAGCTGAGCTTAAGCTTTTATACTTTATAACGAGCTCAAACTTGAACATTATTTATAGGCTTGTATTAAGCTCAAGCCAAACTCAAACATTCTATTTTTGCTGTCGCGCCAAGCTTGAACATTTACTATTCGACAAAGTTTAGCTCGTTTTCAGCTCTTCTTGTGTGATGTTTCTCAATGATTATTAGGCATGACCCAATTTCAATGATTATATAAACTGTGGGTCCTTCTTAGCCTTGAAATGAATTTGGTCCAAGAGTTTAATAAGTGACATAAGCAAACCTAATTAAACTAATTTGAATTATTTTATAATAATTCTCTCCCTATGTCCTAACAATAGTACTGGATGATGTGCTTTAGTAAATGGAATCCTAAGGTCCAAGGGAGAATATGACAGGCCTTCACTATGCATGATTTTTATTCCGTATAAAAAGCATCATTGTCTATTCGTAGTGGGTCAATGGCATAAACCTCCTTTTCGAAAGAAACAGGTAAGTGAAGAAGCCGAAGAAACCACACCAACGAGCATGGATATTACCTTGTGGGCTCCATTGCTTTGTGAATTGAATACACATTATCGAAATTGTTCATATGTCCGCTCGGTCCAATAAGCATACGAAAGCGCACTGAATATAATTTTTCTGTCCTAATAATTCCTATGATCTATCTCAACTAACAATCTCTAACAGTACTCTCTCTCCCTCTCTCCCTCTCTCACTCTCTCCGTTGTAAGAGAAATGGATAGAGATGGCATGGAAGAAGGACTATTACAAAGTTGTACAAATTTTGAAGCCCAGCCCAATACAGATGGTGGAGATACAACACCAAGTGGTGCCTCTGCCACTGCCACACCTGTTGTTGTACTCAGCACCCTGGTCGCACTTTGTGGCTCGTTCTGTACTGGCTGTGCTGTAAGTACCATAGCATAAAATTATAGTATACATCATGTTGTTGAACAACCTTTCTGTCTTTCCTCATGTATAGTCCACTTTTTGCTCGTTTCTTAAGCATCTATTTCTCTGTGTGTGTGTGTGTGTGTATGGTGTAAAATGAAAGTGTAAAATATTTTACTCCTTACCTACCCGTATTTTACAGTCAATTGATAATTGATTTTAGTTTGACCAGGTTTTCTAGTCTACCCAAACACCTAAACACCCATAAGCCATAAAATGTTTTACATAAAACCTTTCACCTTAACCAAACGCAACCTTATACTAAATTTCGTTAAAATTATATTTCTATATCAATTTTTTTTTCCCAAAATCATCTCTCTCTTCCTTTAAAAAAAAAAAAAAACTGTGTCTCCCTCTTTCTGAACTCACTCTATTTTTTTCCTTTCCAAACCCACTTTTTCTCCTCTTCCACAACTAGTTTATTCATCTGTCCAAACCAATGAAAAAATCTCTCCTCCACAGCCAACCACTTCTTCCTTTCCAATCCCAAGACTCTCTCTTTCCCTTCCTCCACAACCATTCTCTTCTTCCTTTCCAAACTCAAGTCTCTCTCTATCCTCCTTCACAACCAAATCCACCCCATTACACAAATCAACTCATTGTGTAGATCAACCCTACTAAAACCCTTCACATTTAGATTTGCAAAAACTCGGCAACATTTTTGGGTTTTCCACACACCGACGAGTCCACATCGTCACCATTCTCACTTGTGGTGGTCAACATGTTGGCAGAACAAGGAGAGAGAGAGAGAGAGAAGAGAGAGGGAATAGATATGACGTCAGAGAAGAGAGGAATAAAAAAATAAAATGCAAAGTTAAAGTAATCGTGTAAATATACATGATTACTGTAGCAAGGACTAGTGTAGGTAGTTTTTGAGCAAAAATATGTAAATTTCGTAACTTTTTCTATTATACACTAATTGATGTGAATGCTCTAAACTCTGAATAAAGCCACCTCTGGTTGTAGTACAAGTATATGTATTGGATTGCACACCAAGTATGATTGGCTTAGGCATTGACTAAGTGGGTTGATATATATATATATATATATATATATCTAACATTAGTGATGAGTCTGACACATTTAGCTGGTTAGGATTTGCTCCTTTGACTAGAATATATGGTGTCTTTTCTTTAATTGATTTACATTACTATTAAGTATTAATTGTTTACACTTTGTTTGTTTCGATAGAAAACTTTGGATGAAGATAGTTTTTCGTATTTTTCAGTGTTTAATAATATCAAGAAAAGTGAGTCAAAAGAAAACTATATTTGATCAATATAAAAATCGTGACATATGTTTATTTAGAGAATTTTTTCCAACAATTTTTTTTGGAAAACAACTCTATTTCACGGCAATCTAAATAAGGGAAGTTAGAAGATTATTTTCAACTCATTTAAGTTGTTACCAAACATAAGAAAATGAGATAGTTTAACAGAAAATACTTTATGAAAAATAACTCATTTTCTATAAAATATTATTATCAAAACAAATAGAGCGTTAATTGCTAAAATTATAGGTTGCTTAGATGCAGAAACATGCATATATTTTATGGTTTGGTGTAAGTTTAAATAGTTATGCTTCCTTCAGGAAAAAGGTGCGTAAATTTGTTTTAAAATCAGATGAAGTGATGAACAAGATAGAATAATTTCTTACTAGCTCAAGGTCGTAAACAAAGTTGAATTAATGAAGGTGTACAGCCATTCCACTGAGTGAAAAGGTCTAGGTTCTTATCATATCCTAAATGGTTACAGAAGTTAAATAAATTTATTTAGTTGTTTAGGATTGCCCTAAATATTTTTTTTTTTCTTTTTGAGTAAAATTGACCTAAATAATTTAACATAATATAAAAGCAGGAGATTTGATCCATGTCTCTATACATCCTTCCTCTTATTTAATTTGTTAAAATTCCTACATGTTAAACCCCACTTACTAAGGGGGAGTTTGGGTCCACATGTGATGGGATGTTAGAATTATAGTTAAATAATTAAATTCATTATTTTTTAATAACTTAAACTTTTTAAACAATGGCGAGTGAGATTTTCAATTCATAATTATTTGATTTTAAGATTATAATATACCTTTTTATTGGATCTTATATGATGAGAAGCTTTTGATTTATGAAACTTGATATAAATTGGCAGACAACCATAATGAACGATTTTTTAGATTAATTTTAGGATACTAGCTACCATCAATATATTTTCAAATTGGAAGCTTTTGTATGTTAATTTCTTTTGAAGTTCCAGCAATCAAATTTCACATATAAATGTTTTGTGAAGAATGCTGGAAAAAGGTTCAGTTGTGGGTATAAATGTCTAGAATTGAAATATATATATATATGTGAGGGGGAAAACCCAGAGCTACTTAATGGGCCCAGGACACCCTGTTAAGGGCTATTATATTTCCGAGGAGCAATATGTAGTTGGGGCGGCCCTTCTGAAGCAGGGAGCCCAGAAGCAAAGGAGGAGTACTGTCCGAGGAGGTCATCACTGGTTCGAAGACGTCTTACTCCTCGGCCACATATAGTCTTGATCAAACAAACTTGTGGAAGGTCCGAATAATCTTCCTAACAATCCCAATGATAATGATAAGCCCTGGGGTGGATCCGGAGATGATCAGAACTAAAAAATATCTAAAGGAAAAGCTGCTACCACCTTATTTAATGCACTGCAACAGCTTTTCTGGCCGCATTTATGTGGAGAAGACTCCTGAACAGTGTAACCTCGGCTACCGCCACTCACAAAGGACTAAAGTGGACACATGACGTGACATGCAGTTGAGTAGATACGCAGATGAAGAACAGGTGGACGATGGAGATGATAGGAGAGGAGGCTATATAAAGAAGAAGGGTCCCTGATAATAGGGGAAGGAGGAGAGAGAGAAAAAGAGAGAGAAAAGCTTTACTGTAGCTCTGAATGTTGTAATCACTGTTCACTTAATAAAATATCTCTTCGGACATTCATGTATGGAGTTATTCAAGCATTAGTTCATGTTATCATCACTGCAAGTAACCTAGCAAACCATTGTGTACTTCATAACCAGCCTAGCTCTCTCGCCCACTCTCTACAAATTTATTGTCCTGGGTTCGCTGGGTCTTCAACCCATATCTTTTGGGCTTGGGCTACCAAAACTGACCCTACAATTGACACCGTCTGTGGGGAGAGCTTGTGCAGGGGTGGAGACAATAGTAGGTGATGGCTGGACACGGTCAACAAGAAGCGGAGTCTAGGGCATCCCAGCACGTTGACCCCTTTCTTAACCTGGAGCGGAGACAGGACCGCGAGGGTAGCGTGCACACCGTGCCCCCTGGTCAGAGCCAATCACATAGGGGGAGTCACATGTCCCATGCAGAGAAGAACCGAGATTTACAGCGGGAGATTGAAAAGCTAAAAAGGGAGTTACGCCATGCAAAGAGGAAACGAGCTCCTTCGTACTCTAATGAGGACCCAGATGACGAGCCGGACGTCACCTATCAACATAAATCCAGGACACCAGCCAGCGAGACCTATACCTATGAAGAAGAATCTCATAGCAAGGGGCAACGCAGAAGTCCACCACATGGAGACGCGGGAAACGACGCCATGAGCAGGGCTCTGAACCAGATTTCTAGGTCACCCTTCACGCGCAGGATTGAAGAGGCGAGACTTCCTCGGCGTTTTAATCAACCAACGTTCATCATCTACAACAGTAAAACAGACCCCGTGGAACATGTGAGTCATTTTAACCAGAGGATGGCTGTCTACTCCAGGGACGAAGCGCTGATGTGTAAGGTCTTCCCTTCCAGTCTTAGGCCAGTTGCCATGAGGTGGTTTGATGGGCTGAGTCCAAATTCCATCAGCTCTTTCAAAGAGCTCACCCAAGCTTTTGGTTCACGATTTGTCACCTGCTGAAGAGTGGCCTGACCTTTGTCTTCTCTGCTGTCTTTGAGCATGCAGGAAGGAGAGACACTGAAGGTGTATTCGGACAGATATTGGGAGATGTTTAATGACATGGAGGGCAATTTCGATGCAATGGCCCTAGAAACGTTTAAGCTCGGCCTCTCTACCGATCATGGTTTAAGGACATCCTTGTCTGGTAAACCCGTCACTAGCATGCGTCAGCTAATGGACTGCATTGAGAAGTATAAGAGAGTTGAAGAAGACCAACAACAAGGAAAAGGCAAGGAGAAGGTTATCACCCAGGAGAGGAGGGATTTCAGGTCGGATCGATACACCAACAGCAAACCGAAGAGAGATTTTCCTGCGCAGTCAGGAGCAGCCAATCCCCAGACTGTCAACACCGTATTCAGAGACCCAGTCCATCAAGTTTTAGAAAAAGTCAAGAACGAGCTGTTCTTCAAGTGTTCGAACAAGATGGCAGGGAATCCTGACAGACGTAATCGCAATCTCTACTGCCAATACCATCAGGATCATGGGCACATGACTGAGGACTGTAGGAACTTATGGGTTCATTTGGAACAACTAGTCAGCGAGGGGAAACTGCGACATCTCCTACATCACACCAGTGGCCGAGGAGGTCCGATGAGCACGGACTCCCGGAGGGATGATCCTCTGAAACCCCCTCTGGGAACTATCAATGTTATCTTTGCAGCCTCAGGGAGAACAGGATCTTGGCCATCCAAGGTCATGTCGGTGGATCGGTTACATGCAGGGGAATCTAGCCAGGGTCCTAAGAGTTGCAAACTAGATGATCAACTAGTTTTAGGTTTCTTGGACGCAGACAAGGTGGGCACTGTCCAGCCTCATGATGATGCGTTGGTCGTCACCCTTAGAATTGGGGGGTATGATGTGAAACGGGTGATGGTTGATCAAGGTAGCGCTGCAGAAATAATGTACCCTGACCTCTACAGGGGGCTGAACCTCAAACTCAATGACTTAACACCATATAGTTCTTCGCTGATCAGTTTTGAAGGAAGGGTTGTCAACCCGAAGGGCCAAATACGACTACCCGTGCAGACTGGCTTAGAGGTGGTGGAGGTGGATTTCATAGTTGTGGATGTCTTTTCACCCTATACAGCAATTGTAGCCAGACCTTGGCTTTATGCGCTGGGGGCGGTTTCTTCCACCTTGCATCAGAAAATCAAATACCCATCCGAAGGCCGGGTTTGCGAAGTCCGGGGGGATCAATTCGTAGCAAGACAGTGCTTAGTGGCTGCCATTCAACACGAGCCAGGAGCCGAGTCGTCAACCAGGGGCTTATAGCAACCAAAGCATCAGTCATCGCCCACTGAAGATCCGGACAAGGGCGCAGGGTGCGAAGATTTGACAAAAGTCATCATTGGGGATAATCCCGAAAAATTCTTTCAAACAAAAACATAATATTTGGCCAAAAAAAAAGAGCCTGAGATATGTCATATGATATCTAGATAATATTTGTTTCAAATTTTTAATTTTTTTGTAAGAGTTTAAATCTACTTCAGTTTTCAATAAATTGTTTAGAACTTTTTAATACTAACTTTAATTTTTTTTTTCCCTTTATGAAATGGAACAAAATTTACATAAACATTTCCTTTTCGAATTAAAATGGTAAACAATTGATCAATGAAAAAGGGGCTTTTTTGTCTAATACTCCGTTTTGGCAAATTTGTTTTACTAAAAAACATCCGTCCAAACTTATTTAGTTATATACCACATTTTTAGAATTTGAATTTACTAAATTTGAGTTCTAAGTGAAAATTGAGTTTACTGCACTCAAGTTCTAAGCTCTAGTTTGACTTATTTGAAACTTTTTTTACTTATATAACACATTTTTTCCATAATGCTTGGAACTTAAGTTTCAAAAATGTGTTACATAATTAAATAAGTTTGGGCGTAAGATTTTCTTTTTCTTTTCTTTTTTTTTTTTACAAAAACATAATATTGGCACCAAAAAAAAAAAAAAAAAGGAAGAAGAAGAAGAAGCCTGAGATACATCATACGTTATCTAGATAATATTTGTTTCAAAATTTTGTAAGAGTTGAAATCTACTTCAGTTTACAATAAAAAATCATTAAAGCAAAAACCATGTCCAAATTTCTAGAGTTATATAACGAAGAGAACTTTCACACCAAAGACCAAAACATATGGTTATAAAACTATGATTCAATAACTCAGGGGGTTGGCCAAGTTGATTGGGCTCAAAGTGCTTGTACTGGGCTTGACTAGGTGTGCTCCCTAGTTCGAGTCCTGCTACCTGCACTTTGAAAAGAATTTCCTGGGCTAGTGCTTTACCCCTTCGTGGGCTCACCCGGCACGAACAGTGATTAGTCTCTGGTTGAAAGCCTTGAGGAAACACTGTAGGAAACCAAAAAAAAAAAAAAAATTACGATTCAATTGTACGCACAAAGGGCTTAGTTTGTTTCCTCTCTAATATATATATATTGTAGGGTCAGTTTTGGTAGCCCAGCCCAAAAGATATGGGTTGAAGGCCTAGCGAACCCAGGACAATAAATTTGTAGAGAGTGGGCGAGAGAGCTAGGCTGGTTATGAAGTACACAATGGTTGGCTGGGTTACTTGCAGTGATGATAACATGAACTAATGCTTGAACAACTCCATGCATGAATGTCCGAAGAGATGTTTTATTAAGTGAACAGTGATTACAACATTCAGAACTACAGTAAAGTTTTTCTCTCTCTCCTCCGTCCCCTATTATCAGGGACCCTTCTTCTTTATATAGCCTCCTCTCCTATCATCTCCATCGTCCACCTGTTCTTCATTTGCGTATCTACTCAAGTGCATATCACGTCATGTGTCCACTTTAGTCTTTTGTGAGTGGCGGTAGCCGAGGTTACACTGTTCAGGGGTCTTCTCCACATAAATGCGGCCAGAAAAGCTGTTGTAGTGCATTAAATACGGTGGTAGCAGCTTTTCCTTTAGATATTTTTTAGTTCTGATCATCTCCGGATCCACCCCAGGGCTTATCATTATCATTGGGATTGTTAGGAAGATTATTCGGACCTTCCACATGTTTGTTTGATCAAGGCTATATGTGGCCGAGGAGTAAGACGTCTTCGGACCAGTGATGACCTCCTCGGACGGTACTCCCCTTTGCTTCTGGGCTCCCTGCTTCAGATGGGCCGCCCCAACTACATATTGCTCCTCGGAAATATAATAGTCCTTAACAGGGTGTCCTGGGCCCATTAAGTAGCTCTGGGTTTTCCCCCCACAATAGCCCCTCAAAATCTTAATTTTTCCCTCGCATCCGAAGAGAAAAAATGGGATTTTGACTTGTCACGGGCTAAAAACTTGAAAACAGACAAAAATTCGGCCGTGCGTAGGTATAGATGCGCGCGCTCCATCATTGCTGCCGTTGCTTTCCGTATTCCCAAAGCGCTACATTAATTACAACAGGGGGCGCCTTGTCCTTTGCATCCAACGGTGGGCTATTGATCCAACGGACGGGTTCTTCCTCGGGATTTTGGCAAAATAACTTCCGCCCCTTCGTTTGACCTTGTATAAAATCTCAGAGATAGACATTTCTTCCTTACTTTGCAACTCTCAGATCATTCCACAAGAACAAGCACACAAACGCTCCGAGCTCTTCCAATCGCCGATTTCAATCCTTCCCAGAGTTCTCAAGAATCCTTCTGCGAGCTCAGAGACCGGTCTCTAGTCCAGTTCTTGTAAGTTTTCATCATCCTAGTTCTTCAGTTTTCTCTTCGGCTGTCTATTTCTCCCTTTGAGCGACCATTTCTTAACTGCTATGTTGCGCCTCCATTTTTCCGTTGAGTGATGGGTAAACTCGAGTACTTGGTAGATAGCCCTGCCCAGTTGGAGAAGTTTAGGGCCACATACCGCAGACCTCCAAACGTAGGTGTGAGGTATTGCCCTCCGGAGAAGATACTAACTGATCGGAAAACGGGGGAAGTTGTGATTCCCATCATTGCCTTCCTGGAAGGGGGAATGACAATTCCTATGGGCCCTATCACCACTAGCTACCTTCGAAACCATAGGATTACCCCTTGGCAGTGCGCGCCTAATATGTTTAGAATCCTAGGAGCAATTGAGGACCTTAACCGCCACCTAGGATTGGGGCTCACTTGGCTCGATGTGGTGCACATGTATGAGTTCCACAGCCAGTAAGGAGCGGGATATTATTTAAAATCCCGGTCCGACGTTGTTAGGGTCATCTCCTGCCTTCCCAATCCAATAAAGGATGAAGGATGACTACGTGATCATCTCGGGCGCGTGGTATGACGGCCCTCACTGTTCGACCAGAGCAGGAGAGCCAGGTGGGACTCGTTAGTCTTAGGCACACTAACCATAGGCTTAGGATCTTCGTCTTTTAACAGTTTTTTATTCTTCTTGTGTTGCTGCTTTCCAGTTTCTAACAAAGCTCTGCTGTGACTTGTAACAGACAAGAGAAACATCTCTCCTCGGCTCAGCCTTACCAACTTCGCCGCGCTCAACTATTTGCTACGGTCCGAGATCTTTGTAAGCGAGGACGGACAACTCCGATCGGCTCCCCTCATCCTAGGGTACAAAGCGAAGCGAAAAGACTTCCAACCGGTTGGCAACACGATAATCCAGGGAGACAAACGTCTCCACCGTATCGACGTTTCGTTTAAGGGTTTTTTGGCACCGCATGACCTTCCACTTGTGCCACACCCAAACGCCCGAGGTATACCCCCTATCGTCCAGACACTATAGCAAATTCCCCTCGGACCAGAGGTTGAGGGTGAAAAGGTTGGTTCCTCCACCTCCTCGCTAGAAGAACAAATAGACAAGTTCCACTTCGGAGGGGAAGCTTCAAGGGCAAATCAAGTGGCAGAGGTCTCAGATGCCGAGGAAGGAGGTGATAGGCATTCCAGTGTCCACCCATTTTTGGTAACTGCCCTCCCCGACGACTCTTCGGATGAAGACATGGCGGATTTGAAACGCCTGATGAGGAATAGGGGCCAAAAGGCCGAGTAAAAAGGCACTGGGACCTCTCAACCAGTAGAGATCCTACCTCCAACGCCCCCCAAGGCTCTTGAACTCGGCCTGAAGCCCATGCCAAACTTACAGAAGAAGAGGCCCCACGAGCCTGAAGAAAGGGAGGTGGGGGTGCCCCCAAAAGTAAGTAAGCAGCAGAAGACGGCGAGGGACCGAGGCAAAAGGGCCTCTTCCACTAAAAGCCGTGACGAGAACGTCGGGGCTGAGGTCCGCCGAGGAGTAGGACCTCGCATATGGTCCCCGAGGCTTGAGCTGGATGGTGCCCCCATTCTTTGGGATACATCCCTCAGGAATTATGATGGGGGAAGGGCAGGATACGTTGCTGAGGCCCTACAGCAGCCACTTCTCCTCACTCACAATATGGAGTCCTACAGGCGTTTCAACCAGCAGGAGCTCTTCTTATCCCTTAAGAGGGACATGGCCATGGTAAATGAACTTGCTCCCTTAATTTGAGTTCCATTTTTAATTTGCTTCGCTTTCTTTCTTCACCTTGTGCTAAAAATGTGGTCATGCAGATTACTCAGCAGATCTACGTGGCTGAGGAATGGAACAAGAAGTCCTACCTCGAGGCCCAAGTAGCAGTCCAGTCTCAATTCGAGGCGGAGAAGGCTCTTGGCCTGCTGAAGGATGATTATGCTCGCACATCCGAGCAGGTTAAGGCTGTGACCCGAGAGAGGGACAACTGCAAGGCCGGCCTCCAAAACACCGAGACCCAGGCCGAGGAGCAGCGCAAACAATTGCGCGCGTCAGAGATCAACCTGGCGACCAAAAGGGAGCTGGTGAAGGGTCTCAGGGCTGAACTCCAGAAAGCCAGGGAGGGCGCCCGAGCAGCTGAGCAGGCGGTTCGACTGGCCAAGGAGTCAGTTGAAGCTGAGAGCAAAGCGGCATATCAGCTGGGAGTGGACGAGACTGGGAAGCTACGGAGCAATTTGCTTCGGTTGCTCGTGAGTACTGCGACGTAACCTGGCAAAAGGCAATGGACGTTGCTGGGGTCTCTTCGGACTCTCCCCTAAGGCTACTTGGGAGCATATACTAAGATCCAAAGATCCGAGAGCTCCCAGAGACTGACTCTCCTCCTGCTCCACAGCTTTTGGAGGCCACGGAGCAAAGCTTAGTCAGAGTAGCTTCCCCATCCGCCCTTGATGCACCCAGAGAGGCTGGTTTGCCAGTTGAACCAGCCAAAGACAAAGGTCAAGGGTTGGACGCAGAGAAGACTCCTGCTGCTGCTCAGACAGGCCAGGTTGCTGACCCTGTGGTTCCTTCAGCTCAAGAGTAGATACATAGGGCCCCCCTTTTCTTTGTGTTTTTCTTTTTGTAAGAGGTTGTAAGCTACTTTCTTGATTAATGAAGCAGTTTCTCCTTCGTATTCATTTGCTTTGCTGTGTGTAATACAATTCACTATTATTATTAAAGTCCTGTACTTTAACTTTATTGTGATCCTGATATCATGTTAACAACGCGCATGACTAAGGTTGGTATCAGAAAGGGGCAGAATGTATGAGAACTATTGCTAAACAACAAAAACTACAAGGGTTATAGTAAAAAGCTCCACAAGCCTTTCCAAATGTGCACAAAAGAATAAGAGGCAAGATAGGTTAGGGTTAATTTAAACACATTCAGGAATCTCAATCATGGCTCATCAGCGAGTGATACTTCAATAGAAATCGTTACATTGGATTTAGATTCGAGCAGTCAGAGAGCTGTGATAGTGTTAACTTACTTAAGTCGTCTGGCCCGAGGACCACGGGCATGGCTAGATTTAAGTTTAAACACTTAAAAGGAATCGTAACATAGTGCTAACTAACCCATATCATCTGGTCCGAGGACTACAAGCATGAATGGATTTAAGTTTAAACACTTAAAGGAATCGTAACATAGTG